>NC_060952.1:49088412-49088620 GCF_022045245.1 Lucilia cuprina | reverse complement strand
CCAAGCATGTTTTTTGGCACAAGGACGAAGCCTATTGAAAATGGTTGAAATCGGTCAATTATTTCACCTAGCCCCCTTACAACCGTACCTCCCGATTTGAACTTTTTATACCCTACACCACTATAGTGGGGAGGGTATTATAAATTTGTGCTGATGTTTGTAACATACAAAAATATTGGTCCAATACCCACCTTAAAGTATACCGATC
>NC_060952.1:48998709-49088312 GCF_022045245.1 Lucilia cuprina | reverse complement strand
ACCAGCTGCTTTAATATTAATAATTTTTATTTGGTGAAATATTTGTGAAAATAAGTTTTCTGATGACTTTTAACAGAAAGAACATTACAAGTAATGGTTAATAAATGAGTAAAATGGTTAATAAAGTTATTGATAGTTTATTTTCGACATTTTGGTTGGAAAATTTGTATACTTAACATAAAATAAGCGATTAATATCTTCATGAATAAGGAGATAATTGTTTATAAGTAATTATAGTTATGATAATGCAACTATATTAATACTGTGGAATGGCTTTCGATGGAACGATCGGATAGAGAAATTGACAGTAACATTCCTGAAGTAAAAAAGTTTATTTTTTAAAAACTTTATTTGGTAGTGAGTAAAAAGTGTTTATGTAAATTCGAAATGAACGAACAATTATGGATGATCGTTAAACAAATTTCAAGTATATTTTCTGTATATTAAAGTAATTTTGCATGGATATCATTATTTGGCAATAAGTTTATGCATTTAAGTGTTTTTCTAAAGAGAACCTTGTTCGGGATCTATGATCAATTGTGGATTGATCAAAATTTTACAATGACTTTTCTATGCATAAAAGTAATAATTCTATCCTAGATAATAAGTTAGGTATATGACAAATTGTGGCCAAACGGAAAAAACTAACGGTTACATTTCCGTATATAAATGTGATATTTTTGCCAAATTTTTTAATTAGGTAATGAGTTATGGTCGTTGAAGCGACTTTTGGCAGCTATGCCCAATTGTAGACCGATCGGAAAAGCATTTATGTATATAAAAGTAATATTAGTAGTAAATTTTGTATAGATATCTTAATTAGGGAGCGAGTTATGAGCGTTTAAACGATTTTCGGGAAGGGACCTTGTATAGGAGCTATGACCAATTGTGAACCGATCGGAAGAACATTTTACGGTATCATTTATGTAGATAAAAATTATATTTGTGCCAAATTTTGTATAAATATCTTAATTAGGTAATGAGTTATGTGCTTTAAAGTGATTTTCGGGAGGGGACTTTGTATGGGAGCTATGGCCAATCGGAAAAAATTTTACGGTAACATTTATGTATATAAAAGTAATATATGTAGCAAATTTTGTATAAATATCTTAATTAGCTAATGAGTTTTGAGTGTAGGGGAGCTATGACCAATTGTGGACCGATGGAAATTTTTTTCCTTAATATGAATTGTATTGACATAAAACTTTAATTTGTAAAATTTTGTGAAGATATCGATATTGTAACGGAAGTTGAGTGATTTTCGGGAGAGGACCTTGTATGGGACCTATGACCAATTGTGGACCTATCGGAAGAAAATTTTACGGTAACATTTGTGTATATAAAAGTAATATATGCAGCAAATTTCGTATAAATATCTTAATTAGTTAATGAGTTTTGAGCGTTTAAGTGATTTTCGGGAGGGGACCTTGTATGGGAGCTATGACCAATTGTGGACCGATGGACAATTTTTTTCCTTGATATGAATTTTATTGACATAAAACTTTAATTTGTAAAATTTTGTGAAGATATAGATATTGTAACGGAAGTTATTAACAATAAACACATTTTCCGGGAATATGTACATTTGTATGGGAGGTATATGAATTTTTTACAATGTTAATTCTGTCACCAATCACCAATCGCCATTTTTTTTTTTTCGAGGTTGTCTTAAATTTTTACTCATAACTCTGATATTATTTCACCGATCTTGCTGATTTTCAATACCAAACTGCTTAGGATAACAATGAATATTTTGAGTGAATTTTGTGGAGATTCATTGCT
This sequence comes from Lucilia cuprina, assembly GCF_022045245.1. Lineage (NCBI taxonomy): Eukaryota > Metazoa > Arthropoda > Insecta > Diptera > Calliphoridae > Lucilia > Lucilia cuprina. Next base: position 49,086,530 of record NC_060952.1, on the reverse strand, counting down.
TCGTTTTAACGTGAGCGTGTTTTATACAGACAGACGTACAGACGGACATATCTAGATCGACTCAGAATTTCATAAGGATCAAGAATATATATACTTTGTTGGGTATTAGATCAATATTTCTTAGTGTTACAAACGGAATGACAAACTGATATATATCATCTATAACCGCTGATGGTGATGGAGGGTATAAAAATTTTTGTTTTTAAAATTATTAAAAAAAATAAACGTCAACTAATTTTGCATACAAAATGAAACTGAAGTTCAAGTATGTTCAACTTTTTCACAGAACTTGAGTTACATTTTTGTACTAAAAATGAAAGGAAAATAAATGAAAAATTATGATTAAGAAAGGTATGGACAAAAAACCAAATTGTTGCTAGCATTGTGAATATTGCTTAAAAATATAACATCTTTTTTAAATAAAACCAATTACCAGCATTTATGTATACATATTTTTGTGACTAAAATACATACATATGTACATTATCCATTCATACATATTTACATACATACATACATACATACATACATACATATATATTATTAATAATTAGTATTAATTTTTATTAATATACATACATGTATTTACCAAAATTACCAAAAAACAAAAACATAATTAACAAGTAGGAAAGTATAGTCTGGCATGGCCGACCATATAATACCCTACACCATGAGTATATTTTTAAAATTTTTACTTTTATAAAATTTTTATTTTTTGTAAAGAAACTTTTATGTTGAATATTACCATTGTCGAATTTCGTCACAATATTCGTATTTTGGAGCCAGTAATGAGCATGTAAGTAATTCACAGGAGGGGACCTTATATGGGGATTAGGGTCTTTTATGCCGAACCTTAAAAAAATTGGTAGAGAGAGTTTGGTTCATAAGAAACTTAGTTGTGACCGAATTTCATCGCTATACTCGAAATTTAAGGCCAGTAAAAAGTGTTTAAGTCATTTTCTGAAAGGGACCTTATATGGGGGGAATAATAGAGCTTTTGGCTCGCATTAAACTTATGTGTGTCGAATTTTATTTGCCTTTATTTGTATTTTTAAGACGTTAATGAGCATTAAAGTCATTTTTTGAAGGGGACCTTATATGGGGGGGTTGGGTCAATTATGAACCGATCCATATATAATTTTCTAGAAAGATTTTGACCCCGCAATGAACTTATGTGTGTATAATTTCATTGTTATATTCTTATTTTTAAGGCCAGAATTATCGTTATAGTTATTTTACGGATCTTATATGGACGGTAGGGTAAATTATGGACCGATACACAAAAAAATTTTGGTATATAGATTTTGACTCATATGATACTTATTTTTTTTCGAATTTCATCTCTATACTCGTGCTTTTAAAGCACATATACTCTTTAGAAGCTGTTTTTGGAGTCCTCGTTGTATGGTGGCTATCCGAAAATGTGGAATATTGCTCGTTTTCAATACCAAACAAACCATATCAATACTGAATATTTATGCGTAATTTGAACTGTCTAGCTCCTCCCCTTAATTTCAACAGACAGACGGGAAGGACAGACATACATGACTAGATTGTCTTAGAATTTAATAAGGACCAAAAAATATAAATACTCTTATGAGTCTAAGACCAATATTTCGTTGTATTGCAAACGGAAATGACAAAATCAATATACCCCCCCATCTTTTTTGATGGTGGGTATAAAAAATTTAGTCATACAAAGGCTATGCTGGCCACACTGCCCCACTAAATCAGCTATGATCGACTTTTAACTTATTTGTGTTGTTACTACAAATATGAAAATTTTTTAAAGTGAAAAAAAAATAATGTTTTAATTAAATTTAAGATAAAATAAAAGATAATCTTTAAAGAAATCATACAATTTATATTAATACTATATATAAAAATACTGTGGTTGACACTACATATTGAATATATGTATGTTAGTAGCGGTAGTAATTTCAAAATAAATATTAAGATTAATAATTACAAATGGCATTTATATACATATGTATATTCAGTTGCTTTGTAAATGAAATCAAATTCTCTTTAATAGCCTCTACCTTGTCCTTCTATATAAATAAGATTTCAATCTAATTTGAAAAATTACGAACAGTTATTTACAAATGATCTTGACATGAAACAAATTTGATTCGTTACTTAAGTTGTCCTGGTAAGTCAACAAAACACATTCAATTACTAAGACATTAGAAAATGGGGATATTTTTTATTCCAAATAACACTTTCAATTACTGCAAACATCTGTAGCCAATACTGGGCTTACTTCAATTTACCTTTAATGGCATTCACTACTCAAATACATATGTATATATTATGGCTGTTTTGTATTTCTGGACACATCACATAATATAAAGCTAAATCCTTACACAATTGCGTAATACCTTTGTACAAACATTTTTATTTGAATAGTGTAACAATTTCTAGAGACAAATAGAAGCAATGCTAACAAAACTAATATCAACTTTAACCTAAAACCATGTACCTTATGTGTCATTAAATACATACGTAATATTTTCATCTTAACCTTTTATATTTTATAAGAAGAGAATTTACGAAGTGTTGAGGGGTAAAACACATGTGTAAATTTTCTTCGTATTTATTTGTTTATGCAGGGTTTATAGTTTAGCAAACGTTTGTTTACCAGATTGTTGAGTATACATTAGGTTATTTAATTATTCGGGTTATAATCATATTTGGTTTATTCGACAAATAATTATTTGAGTTTTGTATTTTAGCCTCTTTTAGAAATACTTAAGACGTTTACTACAAAAGAAAATAATCCATAACTCAACTTTACGAAAAAAAATTCGTACGTAACTTTTCGTAATATTTTAAAATTTACAAAAATTTTCGTGTATATATATACGAAATATTATGTAATAAAACCCTTTTCAATTTTTACGAAAGTACGAAAACCCTTTCGTAATATTTTTTTCTTAAATTTTAGCGAAATTAAACATAATGATATTAATTATATTTATGATTAAATAAAACTACAACATTTTATAAAATTTAAGAAAAAGTATAATATTATTCTCGAATTATTTCATAAAAAAATTGAAAATTCGTGTAGAGAATAATTTTGAACTAAAATTGTAAAATTATTTAAAATTAACAATGTTATTTTAAAATTAACGAAAGAATTTCGTTTGTACGAAACAACGACTATTCGTACAATGTACGAAATTTTTCGTATGGATGGATTTTTTTTCAGTGTATTAATATTTAAAATTTCGTTGCCGATATAATTACTAAGAAGCCAGTAATCATTATAGTCATTTTTTAAAGGTGCCCATTAAAGCTCTTTTTCGTGGGCCCACTTGTATGGGGGCTATTCAAAAACGTAGACCGATGTTGTCTATCTTCAATCCCATACAAACAAACATTACATGTAGTCATATTTGAATGTTATAGCCAGTAAATGAGTTTTACAGTCGTTTTCCAAAAGCGACCTTATATGGAGGGTAGGGTCAAATTATAGACCGATCCCTATAAAAATTTGATAAAGAGTTTTTCGCTAACACAAGATTTGTTATTTAGGATATCACTGCTATAATCGCTTTTTTTAAATGAGCAATGAGCGTTGAAGTATTTTTCTGAAGGGGATCTTAAAGGAGGGTTGGGTCAATTATAGACTGACTCTCATAAAATTTAGTAGAGCGGTTTTTGCTCATACGCGCCGCTGTACCCGCATTTTTGAGTCAGTAATGAGCGTTAAAGTCATTTTCTGAAGGGAGCTTATATGCGGGGTAGGTCAATTATGAACCGATCCTCATAAAAATTTAAGAAAACGATTTTAGTTAATATAAACCTAAATTATGTCGAATTTAATTGCTATATTGCTCCGTAAGTTCAGTTATAAACATTAAAGTAATTTACTGATGGCGCCCTTATATGGGAAATAGGGTCAATTAAGGGAGTATCCTTATAAAATTTTACAAAGAGATTTAGGTTCCCATAAACATGTATGTGGCGAATTTCACCGCTATAGATGCTTCTTTTAGCCTGTTATTAGCGATAAAGTAATTTTCTGCAGGGGGCCTTATATGGGGGGCTAGGCGCAATCGTGGATTTTGCCCATTTCGCCATTTAGGACAGTACCGTGTTTTTCAACAAACCAGACGGACGGGTCTTAGACGAATATTTCAATGTGTTACAAACGGGAATAAAAAGAACAAACATCTTTTTTGATAGAGGGTATAAAAAAGTGTTTCAAAAATCACCAAACCCAACAAGTAATTACAAATAAAATTCTCAATTCTGTTACTGAACAACTTGTGTTAATTTCTTAACAAAGTTAAATCGAAAGCAACAAATTCCACACACAGAAAAAAGATTGATTGGAAATCGGCTACTATGATAAATATTTAGTTAAATTAATTAAAATTCTATTGCTGTGTATTAAAAATCTGTAAAATTAACAAATTTCTATATTCAGTACTAAAAAACCATAATTATAACGAATGGCGGTTTTAACAATTTCCATATCAATAGTTTGAACTGAATTGTATCGGTTATTAAATTTTTTCGTAAATTCCAGTAAATGAGGCCAATTTTTAATTTAGAATTAAATCGTCAGAACATCAAATATTAGTCGTTTGCAACCGAAAAATAGTAGAGAGGTAAAAAATATTTGAGCACTGCAACCAATTATCAATGGAAACGTTATTTAAAATTGAATGATGATTAGAGGAACCAAATTCGATGGTTCACAACCAATAAGTTGGTGATTTTAGTTGACGTTTATAAAAAATATAAAATAAAATGGATTTTATATTTAAAAAAAGCCAAATTGAATTTGCGGATAAATAAAATCGGAAAGATCGGATAGAAAAGGTAATGTTTAAAGATGTTTTTTATCTTCTAATAATATTTGTGTTATTTTAGTTGTTGGACAGGATGAAGAGCAAAATTTCCGACACATAAACATCAAATTTCCATCATCAACCATCAACTTATATATCTATAATAAGTTTTGTAAGTTTATTCATTCATAATTTATTGTAAATATTTTAAACAAAATTAAATATATTTTTAAAATACACAAAATCCAAAAAATTTGTTTTCAATAAATAATATTTCAGTTGCAAATACCAATAAATTCAATTCACATTACCGAATAATAAACAAAAATAGTTGTGCACACAATATATTCAGTAATAGTAACGCAATTTTTCAATAATTAGAATCGAATTTTGGTATAATTTGTGAGAACCGGCTGAATTCGATTGGAAACAAATTCGGTTATTATAACGAATCTGTTTTCTCTGTGTAAAAACCCAGTTTGCGGATTATGTGTATTTCAAAATATATATTCATTTTATTTAAAAATATTTACAATGAAATATGAATCTACATTCCGTTTGTAACACCATGAAATATTCATCTGACACCCAACAAAGTATATATATTGGCTGGTCCTTATCAAATTCTGAGTCGATTTAGCTATGTCCGTCGTCTGTGTAAAACATGCTCACTATAAAAAAAAGCAAGAGAATTTAACCAAAATCACCCAAAATATTCTTCGTTTTCCTAAGTTGTTTGGTGTTGAAAATGGGCAAAATCGGTTCACATCGGGAAAAGTTATGAATCAAAATTTGAAACAACTTCGAAAAAAATAAGCATATGTAGAAATATTACTATGAAATCTTTTTCCGATCGGTCCATAATTGATCATAGCTGCCATACAAGGTCCCCTCCCGAAAATAACTTAAACGCACGTAACTCATTACTAAATTAAGATATCTATATAAAGTTTGACACAAGTGTTACTCATATACAGAGAAATATTGTGAAATGTTTTTCCGATCGGTCCATAATTGATCATAGCTCCCATATAAGGTCGTTTTTAGAAAAACACACATACAAGGTTCCCTTCCGAAAATCAGAAAAACGCACATAACTCATAACCAAATATTTATATCCATACATTTATCAAAAATATTGCTCTTATATACATAAATTCACTATAAAATTGTTTTACGACCGGTCCATTTTTGGTCAAAGTTCTCATACTAGGTCCAGAAAATCACTTAGATTCACAATATTTATTACCAAGTAATGATATAGATACAGAGTTCAGAAATTTTGTTTTTATATACATAATTGGACATAGTTCCCATACAAAGTCCTTTTACGAAAATTTCTTAAACGCACATTACTTATTACCAAATAAAGCTATTGATACATAATTTGGCAAAAATATTAATTTTGTATACAAAAATTCTATTTCTCGTATACTAGGTCCAGCCCCTAAAAGCGCTTTAACCGTATTTAAAGAGCATTATTAATTTGTTTGGAACATAATTTTGTGTAGAACAAAATTATATATGTATTTGTATTTTGAAAATCTCTAAATCTTTCACACATGCATACACGCAAATTACTAAATTTATATGTTCAATAAATTTTCGAATTGTAATAGATTTAACATTTGGGATTTTTTCTATTAAAGACATGAGAAAACTTATTTCTACAAATATTTGATCAATTAGAAAAGTTATAACATAGAAGTAGCTGGTGGAGGGTATTTAAGATTCGGACAGCCGAATATAGCACTCTAACTTGTTTTAATATAAATTTATTTTCTTTTATTTATTATTATGTACGTCAACTATAATTACCAACTTATTGGTTGTGCTCTTAAAATCGGAAATTAGACTTGTAGAATTATCAATTTCAAAACTTAAATCATCAGAATCAACTAATTCTTCACCCAACTCATTGCATGGAATTAAACGATTATATTATTCTACAGCAAACTCTTTGGATTATGTTTTGGTAAAGTATTTTAAAATGTGGTCATTAGTCGGGTGCTTTCCTAGACTTAAGTAAACTTTTAAAGTGTTACTTTTATTCTGCGTTCATTAAGTCCTTTCATAAACCTGTTACACAATTCTTAATTGCTTCGCCCTCTATAAGTGTTAAAAAATCCTTAGATAACTCTTTTAAAGCTATTATAGATGAGGAAGGTATTAAAGAAAAGTCTAGTAATCGTGATTTACTCATTTCCATATTCACATTATTTTTGATAATAAATTCCATCTTTTTTTAACATCGTATATTAACTTTAACTCTTTACCGCTTTGGTTTTTAACAAAATATTGGAGCATTTTTGTTTTTCATTGGATTTATTGAAAATCTTTACATATTTGCGTAATTTTGTCGGTTTTTATACACATGCATATATTATTATAAATGAATTATATGAAATAATGTAATTAAAAACCGGTTATTCGATATAAAAAGCCGGTTTGTCGATTACTATGAAAATATGAAATAATCAAAACCGGTCGGTAATTTTTAGGAAAACTATGCGATGTAATTCCATGAGAAGCATCATACATTCGTTCTTGCATGAGTGCTCTATTCCTGTTGAAAATTGGCGAAATCGGTTTTCAATTTCATATACCTCCCATATAAAAGTACATATCCCCAATTAGTTATTAAAATTAGAATTTTGATATCTTCAAAAAATTTTACAAAGAGAAACTAATTTCTTGATTGGTCCAAAAAAAAATCCCTTATTTTCATAATTGGTCCATAATTTGTATTTTCATATCGACCAATTGGCCCATTGTTGATCATAGCCCACGTACAAGATTCCCTTCCGAAAATGTCTTAAATTAATATACGTACGAAATTTGATACGAGTATTTCCCTTCCATATACAAATCTTATTGTGAAATTTTTTTTCGATCGGAAAATATTTGCTCATAGCTTCCGCACAAATTACTGTAAAATTTTTTTCTGATCAGTTAATAATTGACCATAGTTCCTATGCAAGGTCCCCTTAAGAAAAACACGTTTCTTTACAAAAAATAAAAATTTTATAAAAGTAAAAATTTTAAAAATATACTCATGGTGTAGGGTATTATATGGTCGGCCATGCCCGACTATACTTTCCTACTTGTGTTTTCTACAAAAGGTACTTTTTGAATTGACTACAATATTGAACCAAGAAACATGATATTAAGTATATTAGAGCCTGGATTAGTCCAGAACACATAAAAGGGGACGTTTTGGTACTTTTTCGTTCTACAGAAGATACTTTTTGAATGTTCTATAATATTGAACCTAGAAACATGAAATTTAGCATGTAGAGCATTGACTAGGTAAGAACCTACAATAAGGGACATTTTGTTACTTTTCCGTTCTACGAAAGGTACTTTTTGAATTTTATATAATATTGAACCTAGAAACATTATGTAGAGCCTGGATTAAGTGGGAACCCATAAAAGGGAAGTTTTTGGTACTTTTTCGTTCTTCAAAAGGTACTTTTTAAAATTTATATAATATTGAACTTAGAAATATGAAGTTAAGCATGTAGAGCCCGGATTAATTTAGATCCACGATCGGCAACTCCTATACACAGTGTTTTTTGGCCGTTACTAAATTTACACAGATTACTCACACGCATAGAAAACATAATTCAGTCTCATTTGAGCAGTCATAGAAGAAGGTTGTGTCGTCGCTCGTTTCTTGCTTTTGCAATGAAAATGAACGAAGGTATATTAATGAAGGGATGGATAATACTAATTATTGTTGTGCTTTTTTAGTATCTACACTACATATTTAGTAGTTTTTAGAATTATTAACTTTTTAAAATGTTTTTTCTTTTAACATAATTTGCAAATTATAATAATTAACCAAAATTTAATGTACTTTTGTTTAATTTTTACCTTTAATATGTATATATTACAAATATAGTTAAAAAGCTCAAATTTGTGTTTTTATATACATATATTTTAATATTTAAAATAAATATGTGCAAAACAGGGCACAAATTATTTACTACTTTTAAACTAAGAAATATTAGTTTTGTGTTACATTAAGATTATTTCTAAATATCAGTTTTCCATACATGCATTTTTGTGGAGATGAGAGTATAATGATTTCTCATTTCTTGTTTTTCGCTTTTTCACTTATACAAGTGCAAAATGTAGTAGTATATGTATATGTCTGCCGATCCTGTATAGTATATGTCTGCCGATCCTGGATTTAGATCGTAAAAATGGGATACAATTGGTATTTTTTGATTTTTTGTAATAAAATTCCTAATGACTGTTTTTTAATACATCATGGTAAAGGGTATATAAGATTCCGCACAGCCGAATATAGAAATCTTGTTTTTTTTTAAATATATATTGAATTTTAATAAAACTTTTACTAATTCTATAAAAATATACAACAATTTTATATCATATTCTAGAAATTATTATTTTGAAACGCTTATACATTAAATGTTAAAAACCAAATAAAAATTATATAAATTAATATTTTTGTGCATATTTTTTTCTGTGTCTCTTAGCCAGTTATGGGCGATAAAATAATTTTCATAAGGGGAATTTATATGGGTTAATTATGGGCCTATCCTTACAAAATCTTACAAAGAGATTTAAGTCGTCATTAAACACGTTTGTGTCGAATTTCACCGCTATTGTTGTTTCGTGCGAGGGAGTTTTTGCCCATAAAAAATTTTTGTGCCGAATTTCACTGCTACTTATGCTTTTTTTTAGCCACTCATTTTCTGAAGGGGACTTCTAATAAGGACCCAGAATATATATATATACTCTTATGGGCCTTAGACGAAAATTTCAATGTGTTACAAACGGAATGACAAAAACAATATATCCCCATCTTTTGTGATGGTGGGTATAAAAACAACAACGATAAACTAAATAAAACACAGAAAATACAAAACGCAATGAAACCAACATACATAACATACGAAATAACCCACTAAACAATTTTTTCCGTATTCGTACCGACAGTATCCGCATCCGATCTTGGCCAATGATATTTTGTTTTTTTTTATGAAAATAATGCAAAAACCTGTTTATATTTCAAAAGGGTATATATAAGTTTGTCATTCATTGGAATTTCTATAATATAATTTTCCTACCCTATAAATTATACATATTCTGGATCTTTAGTCGATTAAGCCATGTCCGTCTGCCTGGAATGTCGAGAGTTTTTAACGTGAGCACCTGCCTTGACGGCCTTATCTCACGGTGGTCTTTTTCAACCACTGGATTGACTTGAGAACGGTCTACCATCGCCCCTTTGTTCTTCAATGAAGAAAGCAGGTGGCAATTTTTGTACATTGGTTCTGATCGGCCCATGCACAAGTACTTTGCTGGAATACTCGAGCTATCTAATCTCATGACCATTGGATGGCCCCTGTTGATTCGGCAACAGCACATAGAGACGCAACCGGTAGACCGAAGTACGATAATCAATAAGCCGTAGATATTGTTCTTACTCACAGGGACACACTGTGGTAATTCTGATATGAACAGAGTAAACCCTGAACATATCTGGACAAGGATGGAAAATTCAATGGTATCAAATGTATATGATACCTTTCATCCATCATCATTCAACTCAGCACACATCTCATTTATACGACACATTTATAAGAGAAAAACATACGACACATTCATTAGGTAGACGGGTGGGGTAAGGTCCGCCGAACCTGACATTCATACTGTACCATATACAATTAATACCAACTCATTTCCATCGCTTAGTCCCATAGTCACTCGACTGCGGGGTTTATGTTGTTCTCGGCAACAGCACTGAACTTTTCCCGAAATATTTTCTATTATCATGCATCAGCTTTTTAAACGCCACTTACTCTTTCCGCGAATTTGGGTTTGAACCACAGCCACTACGTGGATCCCACCGGAACATCAACTAACTGACCAGCCAGGACATAGTTCTGCGGGGAACTGGCCACCCGTAGTACCAGATTATGCGTTGCTCTGGTCTGACTTCTGGCAATCTATGCAAGGACTAAGCCAAACATTAGACTGTAACCAATTTTTCAATCCCGGTCAGATTGAAGGTATTGGCCACCTCTTTATAGAGGCGGAGGTTTCGACAAGGTAACATGTCTGTCTGTTAAAATCAGTTTTTAGAGGACCTCAGTAATCGGCAAGATCCGAATCTTTAATAATTCTGTTAGACATGCTTTCGAGAAGATCGCTATTTATAATCAGCAAAGTCGGTGTAAATAACGGAGATATGAGCAAAAATCCGAGACAACCTCTGAAAATTTCATAAAAAATATCATATTTTGTTCATGCTTTGTTAAATAAGCAACAACAACACTGTATATTAGAAAAATATGTATGCGTGTGTGTCTATGTATTTGGTTTTATTCAGCTGTGTTTTTTGTTTTGTAACTGCTGGTCCTCGGAAACTTGTTTTGTTATTCTTCTCATTCGTACAACAACAAATCAATGCAATTAATAATAGTTTCTGAAACAAAAGTTTCTATGTGTGGACATTAAAGAAACTTCAAAAGAGAATTAAGAAAAAGTTTCTCAACAAAAGTTTCCTAGTGTGGACCAGGTCTATGTTTGGATGCTGTTGGCGTCATTGAGTTGTTTATTTTGTTTTTTTTTGTCAATTCTGTTCGTATATTTGGATGTAGGTTGGTTTTATTGCGTTGTTTATTTTGTTTTTGTTTTTCTGAGTTTTTCGTATGTATGTTTAGATCAGGGATGGCAAAATTGGTACGATGGTCCTTTTTTTGACACTATTTGATGTGCAAAAGTACCGTGATACTCCCGAGTCTTATTTGATACTTTCAGGGCTACAATCTCAATATCCGATTATCGTTTAACCGGTAGTAAATCTGTCTGGTAAAATAATTTTTCTACCCTATACCACTTTAGTGGTATATGAATATTACTCCATATTCTCCATCACATCTGGAATCTGAGATATTATGCCCTGAGTTTTGAGAAAATGCGCTATGAGTGCTTTAAATATAACATTTTACAAAGTACAAATTCGTGGTAATATTTGTATCGTAGCTATGAGATACCATGCATTTCCTGGGAAAACTTCATCAAATTATATCAATGGTGTTAACATTGAGGGACCATATCAACATATAACGCCCATTCCAACTTTAAAATGTATAAACATATTTCAGAAATTACAAACTTTTAGCAAAAAAAAATAAAATTTTAGTACTTTGGATTGTAAGAAAGCTTTAACTGAATACACTCCCAGAGGCAAGGTTCACATAATATGGGTACCAGCCCACTCAGGAGTAGTCTGTAACGAAAGAGCTCAAGGCAGTTACACTGACACACGCAAAACCATTCGACGCAACAAAAGCTGAACTAAAATATGGGTGAGAGAATCCCATAAGACTTCTTGGAATAATGAAACAGTGGGTAGAACCACGAAAATCCTATGGGATGTCCCTGATGCGAGCAAGACAAAAAATCTCCTCAAAAAGAGCAAGTCTGAAGTTAGTATAATAGTACGTGTTCTGAGTGGACACACAAGATTACGAGCACATTTATGCAAAATTGGACGTGCGGATTCAGACGCATGTAGAGCATGTGGAGAGGACTGTGAAACTCTGGAGCACTTTCTTTACCACTGCCTGGCATTCGTCGAAGATAGATCCAAATATCTTGGAAGTGATGTTATTCCGGAAATAACATTCCTGACTAAGACTGATTGGAATAATTCATTCAGTTATTTTTTTCATGATAAAGAGCGCACAACAGGCCCGATTGTGGCCTAGGTGCATTTTTTCGGATTTGATGTAGTACACATCCTCCTATCAACCTAACCTAAGTACTTTGAGATCCAAAAAAGTACTCTCTGAAATATTTTTTGATACTGAAACAAAATCTCTTTTTCCATCCCTGGTTTAGATGTTTGTTGGTTTAATTTCCTTGTGTATTTTGATTTTTATTTCGTTTAGCGTTGTTGTTGTTCATTTTGTTTTGCTTTTGGTCTAATAATGTAGTCGGGAAAAATTTGAAATTTATAAAACTAAGATGTTTAAAATACACTATGGTGAAGGGTATATAAGACTCGGCAAAGCCGAATATAGCACTCTTACTTGTTTATAGTTTAATTTGATAATTTTAAATATCTATATATAAAAAACTTTATTTTCGTGTATAATATGTAAGTAGTGTGGTTTAATTACATTATTTTATATATAATCTATAAGATTTTATCATTATTAATTTATGCACCCTTAAGAGGTAAAGAATAATGGAAGCTTATAAATTATTATTAAAATTAATAAAAATTAACCATAATTAATTACGTATATGAAAATAGTTTTCATCAAACGTTGATCAGAATAGTCAGGCCATTTTCCTATACTTGATCAGACTTTTGTACGAATTGTCGGAAATTTTATCAGACATTTATCCGACTTTTCTAATATTTAATCAAACTTTTGGACGAACTGACGGTCAATGTCGGATAAATTTCTGCTAAAATAACAAACAGTTCGTACGTCTGATTAAATATAAGAAAAGTCCCTGAAAAAATACCTCTAAAACGATGCGTTTCAATGAACTAAATACCGGAAAAATAAAAAATATTTTTTAAAAAGGTCCTCAGTACCCTACCTGCAATAGAAAATCTTGCTTTCAGTACAATATGTTTAAACATTTTTTTCTGCAAACTCTTCGAATTTGGTGTCAAAAATTTGGCAATTTTAAGCTTGTCACGGGAAAAATAATTAAAATTATTTTTAGTGTATTTCTGGTCCGCAAAAGGACTTTGTTGAATTATAAGGGGCATACAAAATTCAAAAAAGCCAAACAATTTTTGGAATATCTGTATGAGCGTAAAATTTTCACACCAATTTCGATAATAAGCGGAAATAAAATGCTTCTTAAAACCCACTAAAATAACATTTTGGGACCAAAAATATTCTACAAAATTGTTAAAAATATTTTTCCTGTAAGCAGCTCAAAATTGCAAAATATTCGAGACCCATTTCAAAAAAATTTAAAATGTTTTATTTTTCAAAAATTATACTGAGGTCACGATTTCCAATCGCTGGTAGAGAACTGAGGACCATTCCAAAAAAAATTGTTTATTTTCCATGTGTTCAGTACATTAATATGCATCGATAGAGTGGTATTTCTACATGAAATTCTTAAGATACAATTCAACTTAAATGCTTTATTATGAAAACTAAATCACATTAGGGTATTATATGGTCGGCATCGCTCTTCTTTTTTTTATTTTTAGAGAAGTTCATTAAACAATAAAAACTAAATTAAAACGAATAATCGGGAATGACCAAATATGAGCATAACTAAAATATGATTTATTTTATATATCATTTATATTGAATTTTGTCTTAATTTTATATACTTTTTTTATTAATGAGCTAGGATCAATTACGGACCGATCTTATAAAACTTTGGTGTTTGATTTATTTTCTTATAAGAGATATATTTGCATAATTTCATCGTAATTGTAATGTTTAAGAGGGAATTAATGACCTTGAAGCTCCAAAGCCCTATTCGGGGAGTATGGTTGTATGAGGGCTAAGGGAATAATAGACCGATTTTATCCATTTTCAAACAACTTCGTGCTAGGGTAAAATAAAACATATCAGCCTATTTGTATCGAATTATCCTTAAAATGTTGAATTGTATGTAGTTTGATTACAAGTCAGATGGATAAAGCTAAATCACTATAGTGCTGTAGGATATAATAAACTTTCCACTTTTTTTAATGGGAAGTAGGATCTGGAAGGGTTTGTAACTGAAAAATAACATTTTTATAATTCATTTTCAAAAAAGTGTTTTCGACGCTTTTTCCTGGTTAATTAATTATTTGTTGGGAGAACGGTTGATAATGAATATGTGGACATTTTTAAATATCTATAAAATAGCTGTTAATGCATAAAAGTGAACATTTCAAATGTATGTTTCATATAATTAAATGATCTTTACTATTGTATGGCCACAATTTCAGATTTTGGGGAAGGATGTGAGATATCAGAAGTCGGGCATATAATGTGACGACTAATTTAAAAATCGTCTAAGGGTGAAATGTAGCTACAGCCAAGCCATAAATTTTCATATATCATATGTAACGATCGGACTTAAAATTACGACGTAATATATAAAAAACAAAAAGGGCGGTATTTCTAGGCGTGGCAAGGAAATATCTTTTATATTTTCAGAAATGTTATTAACATTTCTGTAATCCTAGGGGGTGACTAACACAACTTTTTTTGCCCATAGAAACCGACCCACTCTAACATACACTAATACTTTTTTTATTATTTTTGTAATAGATCAAATTGAAAAAATATCTGGAACTTTTCACTTTTGCGACTTACCTATCATTCATAGGAAGTTCATATGTTCAAGGCAGTTGTTTATTGAGATCTCAGATACATTTTTAAACCAAAAAAAATTATATAATTTTTTCTAATTTTTGTGTATTAACAAAGTTTAAAGAAATTTAAACAATAATCATCACATATGCAGATGTTGTTTACTTCATTTCCAAAGACCAACTGAGAAAATAAAAATTAAATTAACTTTTAAAGTACAGTTGACGAATTTTAAAATATAAACAGTGTTGTGCATGATTTTTATAAAATACAAAATTTCCATCAGATAATGTGCAGAGTTGTCGCAAAGGTTTCTTTCAAAGGAACTCAAAAAGGGAATAAAATTACTGAGCAAAATATGTCACAAAATGTGCAAACTATTCTGTTAAATGTTCGCTTAATTGTCTGATTAAATTACAAAAACAATTCTCTTCAGATTATGTGCTGATATTATTCGTAAGTCACATTATATTTTACTTCAGAAAATGTGCAGACTATTTTCCTTTATGTCTAAAAAAATAAAAAACAAATTGTCCTTCGTCACACTAAAATTCCCCTTCGACGATGTGCAGAGAAGTCTGATGTTAATCGTTTAATACTTCAGAAAATGAGCAGAAAAATTTGTGGATTAGTCTGTAAAATGTCTAAAGGAAATTTATATTACTCTTTAAAAATTCTGATAATGTATAGGAATTATTTCAGAATATTTTTGCCCTTAGTTTGCTATAGTCTGGTAGACCGGAGGTGGTGGGTTCGATTCCCACCCGTGGCACTGGTTAAAGAGCGCACAACAGGCCCGATAGAGGCCTAGGTGTATTTCTTCGGATTTGATGTGTATACATCCTCCTTTCAAACTAACTAACTAATTAACTAACTAGACATGTCTGAAAACATTGTTTACTGGGTGCATACATATGTTTATATAATTAAAATGTTTAATTTTTTTCGATTAGGGAAGCAGAGCTCTCTTTATGTACTCTAGATTTGATAAATATCTACACAGAAAAAACTGAAAATGAGTTTTAATTATCAAAATAATTGTATCAAGCAAGTTTTGCACCTATAACCAAAATAATGATATCAATTACCAAATTTGTAAAAAAAATAAAAATATATATATTTTTTCCAACTAACGAATTAATCAGAACAATTAATGTCAATAATTGAGACAAGATTTAACATTGATCATTTCATTTATTGTATAAATTAAATATTTAATAAATATAAAATTGATTTTTTATTAATTTATTAATCAAATAAATTAAACCTTTTGATAGAGAATTTTTTAAAAATCAGTTAAGAAGGTGATTAAAACAATCAAATTATTAATCGATTACACACAACGTTAAAGGAATACTAGACCTTTAACAATGCGTTCAGCATTTACAAAAATCATCACTTTATTGACACAATTTAACATATAAAGTCTTTCATAAATTGTCAAGAAACTTGAATATTATATGCCTAAAATTTTATTGACTATTTAAGAAATATAAATATTGCTAGCACAAAAATTCAAAATGATACATTAAAAGTAAATCTAAAATAGAAAAGAAGGCCAGAAATATTTTTTTCAATCAATTAAAAAATTAATTGAATTAATTAAAAATTTAATCAACATTTTACACTTAAGTTTCAAACAGTTTCAAAAAACGATATAATTAAGACAAATAAAAATTTGTTTAAATAAAAAATAAAAAAATTAAAACATGTTAATTGAAAATAACATGTTTTAAAAAAAAATACTTTTTATTCTTTGACATTTTATTTTAATTAAAATCGAAAAATGAAAAGCTGTACATTTTAGTATTGAAAATTAAAAAAGTATTTTACATACTTTTTTTAATTTAAGAAAAAAAAAACAAAAAGACGTGTTTATAACATGTTTTGAGATAAAATATCTTTTCAAAAAAATAAATAACTAATATTTTCATTCACTGCCATATAAAATTTCATTAATAACACACAAAGAATAACGTCCAAAAAATATTTTTTTTATTTAGTACCTTTTGAACAACTGTGTTTATTTTTGTGCTTCTACTAATACATTCTCACCAGTTAGGTCTTTGACAGGGGACTTAGATCCTTGACAATTAGTTTCGCCTATATACTACTATATGTAGATAATCTTAACCCTTTCTGGGTCAAAAATAATTTATGTAGAGAAAAAAACTTGAAAACTTGTATATAAGATAATTTAAGTATGCTGAATTCAGGAAAAATAATATTTTTATACCCTTCACCTTCGTGAGAAGGGTATATATAAATTTGTCATTCCGTTTGTAATTTCTATAATATAATTTTCCGACCCTATAAAGTATATATATTCTGGATCCTTATAGATAGCGGAGTCGATTAAGCCATGTCCGTCTGTCTGTCTGTTGAAATCAGTTTTTAGAGGACCCCAGATATCGGCGAGATCCGAATCTTCAATAATTCTATTAGACATGCTTTCGAGAAGATCGCTAATCGGTAAATAACGGAGATATGAGCAAAAATCCGAGACAACCTCTGAAAATTTCATCAAAAAATTGTTATAAAAGCAACAACAACACTGTATATAGAAAAAGATGTACACGTGTGTGTGTAGATGTATTTGGTTTTATTCAGCTGTGTAATTTTTTGTATGTTTGGAATCCAAACATACAAAAAATACACAGCAAAAAATATGATTTGCATTTTTTCTTAAAATAAAATAATTTTCCCTTTTGTTTTGCAAATATATTTTTTAATGAATAGAAAAAAGTATTTAAAACGTTTTCAATTATATGAGAGTAGATTGTGATTTATTGCACAATAATTTGTATGCGAATAATGTAAGTTTGAAATTTAAAACTAACACAAATTTTTTCCAAGTGCTTTTTAAAACAATTTTTTCTACGATAAACAAAAACAAAATCTACGTCTCGTCAATGTTTACTAGCAATGAATCAAAGGTCGAAGTCGACCGGCTTCGAGTCAGAGCTTAGCCGCCGAACTATATTTAGTTGCTTGAGCCGCCGCCGAAACATTCGGCTTAAATCGACTCAAATTTTTTAATGTTTTTATTAACTAGATTGTAAGATCAATTTTGTTTAAAATACACTATGGTGAAGGGTATATAAGATTCGGCACAGCCGAATATAGCACTCTTACTTGTTTAAATTAGAGTTGTCCTTAGGGAAATATAAGAGATCAAAGTTAAATGTCGAATATATTCGACATTCGAAAAACTGTCACCAAAAAGTACCACCAATATTTTTTATAAATATTTTTTTTTTGTAAAATGTCTTCTTACATTTATAACAATACAATTTAAATTCGTATATTTCGATCTAACAAGTTACTATCTTTTAGCCATTAGATGAAGCTGTCTTTTATATATTATTAAAAAACTTTTTTGCAATAATTGTCATTAGTGATAATTTCTTAAAGCCACAAGAATATAACAAACTCTGGCTGGCAAACTTGTTTTACTCGTTTATGGGAGAGAGGAAGAAAATTACTCTTTTGTGCAGAAAATGAGTATTATTTACAGAAATTGAGTTTTTTGTGCAGAAAATGAGTATTATTTACAGAAATTGAGTTTTTTGTGCAGAAAATGAGTATTTTCTTTTCTTTGCAGTATTTTCTTTTTTTGCAGTGCTGCCAAATTCTTATATATTTAAATGCACTCATCAAGGATGAGAAGTGAATTAAATGAAAACAATTTCAAACAATAATATACGAAATTATTTTTGATATATTATAAAATTATTTATTAAAGGTATTTTATTTTTTTGTTTTGGAATACGGTCGGTATTTATAAACTTTTTAAAACCATTCAAAACTTTTTATTCCTAAACGTATATCTACAAATTTAACAAAAATATTTAAATTTCTAGTACCCATATTTTCCAAATTTATTTTAATGTTAAATTTCAATTGTTCCTCCTAAATTTTCAATTGAATTTTCCAATTTTCATAAATTTTTAATTTATTTCAATTTTAAATTAAAATTGTACTTTAGAAATATCTAATTTTATATCAAAATTTACTAATTGCATTTTAAAATTTTAATTTATATATTTAGAATATATATAAATTCTAAATATATAAAAAATTCTAATCTAAAATACAAATAGAAATTTCCGCAATACATAAGGAAACTTCTAAAATACTTTTGAAAATTTTGGAATGTAAATATAAAATTCTGAAATGCAATAATTGTTTTTTTATAAAAATGTCTAAAAATAAACTATAAATATTTGAAACACAATTTGACTACAACGTTAGCGGAATTGTTATAACAAAAAATCTACTTTTTAATTAAAAAACTAATATGCCCTATACACTAAGTAAAAGCTAGTAGTTTTTGGCTTTATTGAGTTTTTGTTTGAAAAACTACTAAAATTTATTTAGTTTTCCCATACAAATTCAAAATTTTGTCGAAAACTAATATATAAAAGAAAACGTCTAAAAGTGAAAAACTACTTTTGTTCGGAGGCCTATCTGTAAACATGAAAATTAAATATGAGGAAATGTTTCTATATGTTCCCATATTTCGTTTTTTAGCACAAAGTAAAAATTGGACCCTTATGGTCCAAAAACAAATTGAGTGATTTTGTCAAAAAATAGTCTTTGAGAATTTTGTTCGGAGGCCTATCTGTAAATATGAAAACTAAATATGAGGAAATGTAGGCCGGACCTCCCTCTATAGGTTCCCATATTTCGATTTTTGGCACAAATTTAAAATTGGACCCTTATGGTCCAAAAACTAATTGAGTGATTTTGTCAAAAAATAGTTTTTTGAAAATTTTGTTCGGAGGCCTATCTGTAAACATGAAAACTAAATATGAGGAAATGTAGGCGGGCCTCCCTGTATAGGTCCCCATATTTTGATTTTTGGCACAAAGTAAAAATTGGACCCTTATGGTCCAAAAACAAATTGAGTGATTTTGTCAAAAAATAGTTTTTTGAAAATTTTGTACGGAGGCCTATCTGTAAACATGAAAACTAAATATGAGGAAATATAGGTCGGACCTCCCTCCATAGGTCCCGATATTTCGATTTTTGGCACAAAGTAAAAATTGGACCCTTATGATCAAAAAATAGTTTTATCTTATTATTTTTAACAATTATTAGTTATTTGAACAATAACAAAATTAAAATCAAATATTACTTTTGGGTTTTTACTTATAAATGTATTTATTTAAGATTATAATTAATAATTATTAGTTTTTGTTTTAAATAAAGTTTGTTGAAAATATATGAAAAGTTTGTTAAAAGACAAAAATCCTCTCTAATGTTCAAAAAAAGAAGAAGAGTGGATATTCAGTGTAAGCAGTGTTGCCACCAGAAAATTTAGAAACTACACTTGATCGACTCCTAAATTTAGAAAAAAGTACACATGCCCTTTTTTAAAGACATTTTACAAAACCATATTCATAAAAAATATTGGTGGTACTTTTTGGTGACTGTTTTTCGAATGTCAAATATATTCGACATTTAACTTTGACATTCTATAACTCACTAGGATAAACTGAAATTCAAAAAATATTATTTTTTTCAAATTCAGCATACTCTTAAACTGTCTTAAATACTTATATGATTTCAATTTTTTTCTCGGCATAAACTATTTTTAAATGTAAAAACTGCATAAATTACAGAAAAATTTACTTTTTTAAACAAAAAACTTATTTTTTCAACAGAAAAACTACAAAATGCAAATATGTCTGCACATTTGGCAACGCTGGATGCAAGCAGAAATTATACGATAGGACCAATTATGGACCAATTGTCATAAACTTTGATACACATATTTATGTTCATATAAAACATGTTTGTTTCGAATTCCATATAACAGATATTTAAAAGCCAGTAATGAGTGCTAAAGTAATTTTTTGAAAGAAACCTAATATGGGAGGTAGGGTCAATTATGGACCAATTCTCATAAAATTTTAAAGTGAAATTTAGGTTCCTATAAAACTTATTTATGTCGAATTTCATTGCAATACAGATATTTTTAAGCCAGTAATGATCGTGAAGGGGGCTTTATATGGTAGGTAGGGTCAATTATGGACCGATTGGCAGAAAATTAGGTTGATATGTATATGTTTATATAAAAATATAGGCGAAACTAAAGGGTTTCAAAGAAAAATTTTTATTCTCTTCACACAGACAAGCTCTGAGAGAATAAAACAAACTTGTGAGAACTAAACGCACTCACTAAACATCAAATTTTCTTCGCCAAATTGCGAGGATATTACCACTTATTAGTTTTTCTTATCACTTAAACTTAATGTTTATTATATTTTTTCAACACTTTTCATTTATTTAAAACCCAGAAAATAATTTATATTTTAAAAACGAAAAAAAAAAATATTTTTTATTCTTTGGCATTTTATTTTATTTAAAATTGAAAAATGAAAAGCTGTACATTTTAGTATTGAAAATAAGAAAAGTATTTTACATACTTTTTTTAATTCAACAAAAAAATAACAAAAAGACGTGTTTATAATATGTTTTGAGATAAAAAATATTTTCAAAAAAGTAAATAACTAATATTTTCATTCACTGCCATATAAAATTTCATTAATAACAAACAAAGAATAACGTCCAAAAAATACATTTTTTATTTAGTACCTTTTGAACAACTATGTTTATTTTTGTGCTTCTACTAATACATTCTCACCAGTTAGATCTTTGACAGGGGACTTAGGTCCTTGACAATTAGTTTCGCCTATATACTACTATGTGCTAGTATTTTAAACCCAATTATCAGCATTTAAGAATCTTATACGGGGACTAGGGTCAAATATGACCCGATATACACCATACTATACTGTAAAATTTATGGGTGACTTGTGCTAAATTTCATGGAAATTGCTTCATATATAACGTATTTATGAGTATTTATAGAGTTTTCTGGGGATCATTTGTATGGGGGCTAGGCGAAATCTTCAACCGATATTGCCCTTAGTCAGTACCAAACAAACCTTACCTATAAGAAACATTTGTGGGTAATTTCAGCTATTTATTTAAAGAAATAAAGAAGTTATAGATTTTTGATCGGAATTTACCACTGTGCAGTGTGTTGAATTCACACAAAACTCGTCTGTGTGGAGAGGGATATGTTATTGTTGTGGGGAGGGTATATTGGATTTGTGCTGATGTTTGTTACGCACAATATTATTAGTCATATACCCACCTTAAAGTATACGAAACGGCTTAGAATAATTTTCTGAGTCGATTTAGCTATGTCCGTCTATGTAAACCTTGTAATCAAACTACAGGTCGCAATTTTGAAGATAATCCAAAGTTCGGTCCATTATTTCTCCTAGCCCAAATACAACAGCCTTTAAGTCAGCCAAGCGCAGAAAGATAAACTGTTGTTGTAGTGGTGAGAAAATACTAAAAAAACACTTAGAAAAAATATTTCCTAATTACGCTTGTTATGATCAAGTTTTATAACAAGTAAAATGGTAAATTTTACAAATAAAACATATCCAAAGAAAAGAAAAATGGTTATTTTTCATAAAATTTAGATTTTTGAATATAAAATGTTAAAAAAAAGTATTAAAAATATCGTTTTTATGTATTTTTATTATTATGCATTCCTAAAAAGTTTTTGGAGTGTATGAGTTTTTTGCAAGTTGCTCTCTAGTTTGCAAGTGGTGTTGTTGGTTTTACACGTTTTGTTTGCAATTTCTGAAACAAAGCGACATCAACCTACTTTGTTGAATGCTGTCAAGCATCTAAAGATAATTTTTGTAATTTTTACGCTCTTGCAATGAGTTTTATTTACGATCGGGTTATATACGTGTGAATTGCCGAAAATCTTCGTAATCAGAACAATATGAACGCGCAACGCTGTTTTAAGTTCATAATTATGTTTAATATACTCGTATCTCGACAAAAAAAATGCAAAACCAAGTTCTGTACTAGCATTTGGCCCTAGCCCTAATCAAAAATTTGACTTAAATGTCCACAATTTTGTTCAAGAATAAATGGCTTAAGTATATCTGAGGCAAGGTACAATTCAACTTACAGGTGTAGAGTATTATATGTTCGGCATCGCCCGACTACAATTTCTTACCTTCTTATCATCAATATCAAAGCTACTACTTTCAACTGATAACCATTAAATTATTAGGAATTATATGTAAGTTACATATAATAATTTTTATTAAAATATGCAAACGTTAGATATATCAAGGACCTTAACCCTCCTTACCTGTAAAAAAGGCTGCAATAACTTAAAAAGATGTTATTCTTAATCATGAAAATTATAAATATGTCACAAATTTGGTCGAATACTTCATACTTAATAGGTAGAAAAATGTAACAAAAAATAAATTTTCTTTAAAAACACCTTTACATTTGTTCCTTAAAACTTAGAATATTATAGTGAGGAATATGATAAGCATTTTAACCAGAATATTTCTAAAATAAAAATCAATATAAAGGGAAACAGGTAAGAGTGTTATATTCGGCCATGCCGAATCTCTTTTACTCAGTAAAGTAAATTTTGGAAGGTTTTCTCATATATACTTAATTTTACTAATCGAAATTCTATTGATATAAGAGATATTCGGAATAATTTCTTTAGAGCAGCGAAACGCTCTAAAGAAATTATTCCGAAAGAAATTATTATCACACGTACGAAACTCGTACGTGTGATAAAATTTGGCAGAAAGATTTTATCTTGAAAGAAATTTTTTATGTATGTCAAATTTTATGATTATACTACTTTTTTAAGCCTGTAGGGCGTTGAAATTGCTTGCTGAAGGGAACCTCATATGGGGGATAGGGCCAATTATGTATCGATGCTCAAAAAATATAATATGTTCGAAACATATTTGTGTGGAATTTCATTGCTGTACGCCTTTTTTACCGCTATAAATGCTTCCTTTAGACAGTTATGAACATAATAGTAGTACATATAGGCAAAAATGAAGCTGTTGTCAAACAAAAATGTTTATTCTCTTGACACAGACGAGCTCTGATAGAATAAAGGATGTAAAGTTAGAAGAGATATTTTAACTCATATAAACTAGTTTATGTCGAATATCATCTCAGTTTTTTAGTTCTGAGCCTTATATGGGGGTCAGGGTCAATTATGGACCGATCCTCACAAAACATAGTAGATACGTTTGGTGCTCTTTTATCTGATAAGAAATATTTAAAAGTAAATTTCTGAAGGTGACCTTATATGGAGAAAAAAGTCCATTATGGACCGATCCTTACAAAAGTTAGTTAAGAGATTTTTTAAGCCAGTTATAGTTGTTAAAACTGTTTTCCGGGGGGCTACATGTATGGGGGCAATATGAAAACATGGACCGTGCCTATTTTCTATACCAAACGAACCTCATCAATAGAGAATATTTTATGCAAAATTTTAACTGTCAACTCTTAACATGTAGTCCCTATCGTGATTTCAACAGACAGACGGACGGACATGGCCTGATCGTCTCAGAATTTAATAAGAACCTAGAATATTTATATTGTATGAGTCTTATACCCCACGAAATGTCTATTTACTATTTTTAACATCTAGGAAGATTTCATTTTTGCTAATATTTCTTGAAATTGTGTCTAATTTTTTAATAAAAAAAAAATTATATTTTAATATAACATTACCGTTTATTTTAAATAATTGAATTAGTATAAACAACTAGATTGTAAACACCAGTGAGTTCGAAATGCTAATGAACAAAATAAGACCAATTCAAACAAAATCCTCTATTATATATGTACATATATACATGCATATATATACATACATATATACATACAAACATACATACATGAATACATACATGCATACATACATACATACATACATACATACATACATACATACATACATATATACATACATACATACATTCATAATAAATAAATACGTACTTACATCGATTGAAAGATTTTTTTTGTTAATGCCTCTTTATTTTGAAAATTTTTGAGTAGAGAATTCCTGACTTAAAAAGCGAAATGGCTGTTTATATTAAAGTATCAGGATTTTTGTGAATTGTTGTATTGATTGCCTCTGTTTCCGCCAAATTATTTATATTCAAAGCAAGGTTTATTTCACTGATGGTATTTCTTTGGAAAGCATTAGTTGGTTCTGTTCGTTTTTTTCTATGTGATTAAAATCAGGTGATAACTCTCCTAAATTATTTATCAACAAGCTGCTTTTATTGTTTTGATTTGGATTTTCATAATCGTAAATAATTTTAATATAGTTCTCTTGATTTGTAACGTTTTTTTCTCTGTATGTGGTTCAATATATCGAGTATAATCTCCTTTAAGCATCTTTATAGGGTATTCCATCATAAGGCGAATCGTTTGCATTATGGTAAATTCAGTTCCCACTTCAATATTATTATTATAATATAACTCTGAATCGTTGCACTTCACATTTCTATACCAATCACAGACAAACAATTTTTGACTAAAAAGAGTTCCATTAGGACATAGGAACCCAAAACCTTGAGAAGATGTCGCAGTATTAGTGCAAATACGAAATGCTTGGCATCTACTTTCGATATCAGCATAATATCCTTCCACCTTATCATTACAAGAAAAAGTTGTTTTAGGAACGGTGCTATGAATGGGATAATCTTGATCGGGTTTGCCGGGAATTACCCGATTGAATTCCAGGTTGGTAATTAATATCCGCAAGAAGAGTTTTGTGCGATCTGTAAAAAAAGGAAAATGTTTAATTTTTTTCCTAGCTATTTTTGAACAAACTAGGTTCTAATTGAATTTGAATTAGATAGGATAAATATTCTTGAAAACCATAAAGTATTCAAAATACGTTAAAAAGTATTCAAAATACGTTAAAATAACTATGTATATTACTCACTTTGACTGGTTTAAAGTGGTTTTGTTTAAAGATATATAGATTTTGCAAAAAAAAAAATAATATTTTATAAGTTTGGTAAAATTTTGGTGGTAGATGCCTCGGTAGGCCAGTTGGTAGTGTGGGAGTTACTATTTTTAAATTAAACTTTTAAACAAATTAAGGAATTTTTAATTTTAATAACATAGAACGCAAAACCATTGAAATCAAAGGATGGACATACAAGAGTAGAATACTGCTTGCGTGTGCCGTTCATTTTGAATATTTTTATGTTTTTTATTTTCAATTCTTTTATATTTGATATAATAGAAAGAAAATGACGACTCTCCCTCCTACTGAGTCTACCTTTTAATTTTCATTTAAAATTAAATTATATCTAAAAAATTTAACTAACCGAAAAAATAGACATATATTATTTTGATAAATCTATATGAACAACTTTGGAATGAAGCCAGGATCGGCAGACATATACTACATTTTGCACTTGTATAAGTGAAAGAGCGAAAAAAACAAGAAATGAGAAATCATTGTACTCTCATCTCCACAAAAATGCTTATATGGGAAAACTGAAATTTAGAAAAAATTTTATTAATGTAACACAAAAGTAATATTTTTTAGCTTAAAAGTAGCAAATATTTTTTGCCCTATTTTGCAAATATTTATTAAAAATATATAAAAACACAAATTTCTGCTTTTAACTACATATATTTGTAATTTAAATATATACATATTTAAAGGTAAAGATTAAACAAAATTAGATTACATTTTGGTTAATTATTATAATTTGCAAATTAAAGAACTAAAGAAACTACTAAATATGTAATGTAGATGCTAAAAAAGTACAATAATAATAGTATTATCCATACCTTCATTAATATACCTTCGTTCATTTAATTGCAAAAGCAAGAAACGAGAGACGACTTAAACTTATTCTATGACAGCTCAAATGAGACTGAATTGCAGTTTGCCACCAAAAAAAAATTTTTAAACTACACTTGATCGACTCCTAAATTACACATTTCGACTCGGAAAATGATTCTAAGCCGATTGGTATACTTTAAGGTGGGTATAGGACGAATATTTTTGTATGTTACAAACATCAGCACAAACGTATAATACCCTCCCCACATATATAGTTGGAACTCTATACATATATAGTTGGAACTGAGATCACTATTTCCAATTCTTTTTGATAATTGCTTGACTAGGTTCATAGTTTTCTTTCCCGTTTCTTAAAATTCCTTCATTAGTAAAAAAAATCTTAAATCAGTTTTGCAATTTTTCAAATTACTAAAAATCAAATTCAGCAAAAGCATTTGAAAAAGGTTATATTAAAATAAACTGAATTACTTTTCGTAGATTGGGAAACAAACATTCTTCTAAAGAATTTTCTAATTTAAAAACTTTAGGCTAGTATACTTCTGGTTCTAGACTTGCATTAAGTTCAAATTTTTCAAAGTCTAATGCTGTCGCCATTCATTATCAAGTTGTTGCAAATCTGTGTCGAATGACGGAAATCTTTTTTTAAATAGGGGTAATGTCTTTGGTTCAAAAGAGTGAGCAACTTTTGGATTAACAATAACTACAATAGAATAAATTTGATCACTAAAATCAAATCTTGATTTTATTTGACGATTGGCTTTTCTGATTGAAAAAGGACATTAAAAGAAACTAGAATACCTAAAGCATATGACAATTATTTCAGATTTATTTAGCCAATCAGATTTGAATCTGAAGCCATTTCTTTTGTCATCCCTAAAATATTATTTAACGAGATCTAAAAAACAACGGACTTGAAAAAAATTACCACTAGAAATTAGAAAAGGACATATATGTACGTGTTGTAAAGCGAAAATAAATGACAACCAAAACCAGTGTTTGAAAGAACAAATTTGAATAAATGTAAATACAATGAGATTTTTAATTACACATAATTTACACATGAGATCAATTACACATGGGCTACACATGGAAATAAAAATTACACGTAATATGTGTAATTACACATGAAGTGGCAACACTGAGTGTAAGTCATTGGCGGCCAGAAAGAGAATTTTTAAAACGCATATGTGTAGTGCAAAATATAAAAGAGAACATAAATGAAAATATGTGTGCTTTGCACTGAAAAAATTTTATGTTCGTACATATTTGTGTTATTCATATTATTAGTATTATAAATGAATAAAGGAAGAGATGCATGCAGCAACTCCAATATAAATATTATTTATGTTTGAAAATAGGTTTTCATCCCATTCGTTGATTTGTCATACGCTTTTTGACTTCAAAACATCCATTTTTATATAATTTGAAGAACATATTTCCAATATATTCATTTTTATTTTATATAAAATTGTCTTTTCTGATTGAAAAATGACATTAAAAGAAACTAGAATACCTAAGGCATATGACAATTATTTCAGATTTGTTTAGCCAATCAGATTGGAATCTGAAGCCATTTCTTCCAGTCATCCCTAAAATATTATTTAACGAGATCTAAAAAACAACGGACTTGAAAAAAATTACCACTAGAAATTAGTTTGAGTTAAATTTGATTATTTAGAAATTTTCTTATTTCTTGTTTCGTTATTTTTGAATATAAAA
The DNA here is from genome assembly GCF_022045245.1 of Lucilia cuprina. Lineage (NCBI taxonomy): Eukaryota > Metazoa > Arthropoda > Insecta > Diptera > Calliphoridae > Lucilia > Lucilia cuprina. Next base: position 49,057,971 of record NC_060952.1, on the reverse strand, counting down.
ATATGTATATGTACCATTTACATGTATGTATGTGAATCACTTTTTTTTAACCGGCTTTCAACAAATTTCAAAAAATCGCATATATTAGAAAAGGACGAACACTTTTTGCTTAAGTGTTGCAAGGGAAAATAAATTTCTATGTATGTGTGTGGACCGTTTGTGTTTTAATAAAAACACTGACTTATTATTCAAACAAGTGTGCAAACTGTTGCATATGCAAGAAATGACATATATGTACGTGTTGTAAAGCGAAAATAAATGACAACCAAAACCAGTGTTTGAAAGAACAAATTTGATATAAAATTAGTGATACTTATGTAAATACAATGAGATTTTTAATTACACATAATTTACACATGGGCTACACATGGAAATAAAAATTACACACAATATGTGTAATTACACATGAAGTGGTCACACTGTTTACTTGTCAAGTTTGCAAGTTTTTACCAGAAATTGTAAAAGAGAACAAATTTGAGCAATTAAAATTATTTTCTCTTTGCCAGAACTTGCAGGTTTTAGCCAGAACATTTTTTCCTGGCAAATAGAAAAAAAAAATTGTCAAATGAATTATTTGTTTCAAAAAATACATTGAAAACAAAAAATGTTTGATATTTTTGATTTATTTTCATAAATAAGTATGTGTGGTTGTAGTTTTTCAATTTTATTTTAATTTTAATAGAAATTTATATGAATTAACATCAATACAAATTTATTAAAAGAGAAATTTTGTTTTTCTGTTCCCGTACTTTTTATAAGTACGAAGAGGAAATTCATTAATTCTCTTTAGCCAGAAAAGTTCTGGAACAAAGCTATTGTCTGAGCATGAATACAAAATTAAATTTTTTAATTAAATTTCAGGGGTTGTCTCGGATTTTTGTCATATCTAAGTTATTTATGAACCGATTTTGCTAATTTTAAATACTTATCTCCCAAAAGCATGTCTTATTGAAGATCTAGATTTCGCCGACATCTGGGGTCCTCTAAAAAACTGACTTCAGCCATTTTGAGCCCCACAATTTTTTTATTGTAGTTTTTTTTAATAAATAGATAAAATGTCATCAGTATTTGACTTGGTGGGCAATGGATTACATTTTGACATTGATAGACTTTTTCCCTGGAAGTTTACACTCGGGAAAATTGGGGTCAAGAAAGAACTCTAGAATTACATTCTAGAAGAAATCCGTAGGTAAGCACTGGCTCAGAGCAAAAACGATAGAACTCTTCCTGGAAGTTTACACTCGGAAGAAATAGGAACAAGAGGAAAAATGTCTAGAATTTACCTTCTAGTTATCCGCGTTTACAACCCGACCAGCGAGACAAGTTCGTGTTAAGTAATATTAGTATTGAAAATACTAATATAACACAGAAAAAAATATTCCGTAATTTTTTTAATAAAAACGTTAATCAGTATTAAATTTTAATTTAATTATATTTTTAATTAATGTGATTATTTTTTTAATTGCTTTTTGAATTTTTAAAATTTTTAATATTTTGACATTTGTAAAAATAAAATAAAAAAGAAAAAACAGTTAAAAAATTTGGCATAAAAGAATTTTTTCATTGTTTTATAAAAAATTTTGTTATTTCAATTCAAACACAAAATGGACGGGATTTACTCATCTCTGTGGACCTACGTAAGTAAAAAAGTTCTCATTCAAAAATATGTGTACGCAATTTAATATAGTGTCTTTTAGATATTTTGTGGGATGGGATGCTAATTTAGACGCACTATATCCCTAATGCATATAAAAAAAGCAGTGGACTTAACACAAGGTAAGCATTGAGCAAGATTTCTCAAACGTGTTTCTAAGTTTTCTTTTGTTGTCACTTTTTAGATCATTATTTCATGGCGCATGACCCCGGCGGATGCTAGGAGTTTTTATAAGTTATGAAGTATGTCTGAAAATATCGTGGCGATTGCATACATACAAACATACATATATATACATACATACATACATATACATACATACATACATACAATACATACATACATACATACACACACAATACATACATACATACATACATACATACATACATACATACATACATACATACATACATACATACATACACACATACATACCATCAATACTACATACATACATACGTACATACATACATATATACATACTTCATGTATTTTAGTTCTGTATAATAGTTTTTTGTATATTCAATAAAAACAATTTACATAAATCTTCAATTAGAATAATTATTTTTTAGTCGATATTTAAAATTACAATACTTTAATCGAATTCATTAAAGACGTATTTGAAATATGCCACCAGATCTAATTAAACGAATTAATTACAATAATACTGATTTAATTGAAATTTTTGCCACGTTTTTTTCCAATTAACATTTTTAATTTTCAGTTAATCAATAGTATCATTTTGATGTTTAGAGCAATATCAAAACTTTTTTTAATTAATATGAGCAATTTCATAATTGAAATTCATTTTAATTTTTTTGTGAGGAGATAGAAGCAAAAAAATAACATTTGAAAGCGTGTATTTAAATGTTATGTAAAGAAATCCTGGACTAGACTGAGCACTACCCCAGCTTCAAACCCGGAATAACGGAGGTTATTTATAGGAAAATTACAAACGGAATGACAAATTCAAATTTTGTTTTGAGTCGTCAAAGTGCCATTATTTGGTGTTTATACCCTATACCAGGGGTCGGCAAACTATGGCTCGCGAGCCAAACGTGGTTCTCTTACTATGGAAAATTGTCAAAGTTTAAAAGCAAGTTGTAAGATTAGGGTTGCCAGATTCCGATTCGCAAAAAGCTGGACATTGGGCTTTAAAAAGCTGGACAAAACAAAAAAAGCTGGACATAAAAAATGCTGAGAAAATGCTAATTTTGGTTTTGTGTAAATAGTTTCACAGTGATACACCAAAAAAATGCAAGGGTTTCATATACCAATTCCGTTTTGTTATAGTCCACAGAGTATGAATATATTTTTAGTTTTCCCCGATCACTTCGTTAACTTACTTTTTAGAGCAAAAGATGTGAAAAATCTCCATTTTTGAAGTTTTAAATTTTAAAAATCATAAGTACGTAAGCTGTACGTAAAGATATTGACTATCGCTCGCAATAAAAGGTCTTTTTGCGTACTTTCCTGTATGAAATATGCAGTAACTTTATGATGGAGAGTAATTTTTAATTTACTCTCAATCAAAAAAATATCCAAAAAATATGCGAAATCCAATTTTTTGTTTATAAACAAAGATTGGTAATGCCTTTTTGCTGAAATTTTAATCGCTAACAAAACACTAAAAAAACAAATATTTGTAACTTTGATTTTTCCTATAAATGTATATTTAAAGTTAACAAAACATGTAGTATCATTAAAAATATATTATTGTTTTAAAACTTCATGATATAAACATTTTATTAAAAATCTACACAAAATCGCTAAGAGAAAGACAAACTAAATTGTTTTAAAAACGCTAGATTGACAATATTTGTTATGATTTTTCATGACAAATAAACTCTTTTAAAAACTAATTTATGATAAATAAATTTAAAATGTATATAATTACAAATATTTTTTTAATATTCGTGTGTTTTAATTTATATATTTCTTTCAAAAAAATTTAAATTTACCAAATTTTTGATTTCTTTGGTTTGTTTACATATTCATATATCAAACATATGTTGTAAATATAAGCTGGATATTTTTTACTGGGGAAAAAATATTCAGTAAAATCAAAAAATCTCTATCAACGAACTGTAATTTTTACCGCTCTCTTACTCTCTCGTTGCAAGTTTTTGAACGTACGCGAACGGAATCCAATAACAATTGTTACAAATTATTACAAATTATCGAGTATGCGAACAGATCTAATATTTATTACGACATTCAGCTGTTCAAGTGTTGAGACATGATGATAGAAGAGGAAATCATAACACAGTTGTCCCAGCAGTTCGACAAAGAGTCAATGCATACAAAAAAGACAGTAATTTGCAGTAATAGTTAACCACCTGGATGATCGTAATTCGTATGTTTTGGGTCAATCATCACGAATGTACCCTTTGTATCGAGAATGAAGACAGTCGTCACTTTAGTGTCCCTTTGTAAGCGAGAGCGGAGGCAATCGTCTCCTTACTGTTTATTTGTAGGGTGTAGAGCCGTGGTGGCCAGAAAGAGAATATTTAAAACGCATATGTAGTAATGCAAAATATAAACCCTACAAGCAAGAAGATGCGAAAACGATACGAATTCGTATTGCTTAGAAGAAAAAATTATTGCCGCAACAATCATATTCGTGTTGCGGAAGATACCTCCTTCGGGAGGTACTCAAATGATTAACAGTCGATCGTTTAATCGTTACAATTTAAGCGATTAATTGCTTAAAAATAAATAAATTATACATATGTATGTCTGGTAGGTTAAGTGGTCAGTTCGGGACTGTCCCGTCGAACTGCTGGGGTATAACAAATGTACAATCAGAGTTGGCTAACATGATTTGACAAAGAACATAAAAAACAAGTAAGAAAGTATAGTCGGGCGGGGTCGACCATATGGTACCCTACACCAGTTATGAATATTAAATGTGATTTATTTTTCATAATAAGGCATTTATCGTCAATATTCCCTTGTTCCGATACATTTAAGCAATTTATGGATGAAAAACTAATTTTCTTAAAGAGGCTAGTGGCAAATATGGACCAAGCCCGATAAAATTTTGTGAATATATATTATATTTACATAATATTTTATTGTGCTGAATTTCATCGCGATATTTGTGTTTATAAGTTAATTTGGGACATTTAAGTAATTTTCTGAAGAGGACTTTGTATGGGAGCTAGGGTCAAATGGGGCCCGATCTTTATGAAATTTTGGCAGGGCCATCAAGACTTCTATAAAACTTAGTTGTGCCGTATTTTATCGATATATCTGTATATTTAACATAATTACGAGCTCAGAAGCCCTTTTCGGGGGGTTCTATGGGGTCTAGGTGAAATAATGGACCGATTTTAACCATTTTCAATAGGCTTCGTCCTTGGGTCAAATAAAATGTGCGTGCCAAATCCAAATATCTTAAAAATTGCGACTTGTACCTTGCGCACAAGGTTTACATGGACAGCCAGCCAGACGGACGGACATAGCTTAATCGACTTAGAAAACGATTCTAAGCCGATTGGTATACTTTAAGGTGAGTCTAGGATGAATATTTTTGTATGTTACAAACATCAGCACAAATCCAATATATCCTCCCCACTAAAGTGGTGTAGGGTATAATTATTGCAGTGTACTAAAAATATTTAATTTAGCTGGACAAATTAAATTTTAGCTTGAACTGGACAAGCATCAAAAAAGCTGGACAATCCAGCCAAGTCCAGCCAGGCTGGCAGGCTGTAAGATCCATACATTCTAAAGCCATCAATCCATTGAATTTGTTCCATGTACAAGTTAATATTGTATGTAAATGTTTTACCGCCTTATGCAAAAACGATTATTAAAGTTAACAATGGTTTACTGCGCACTTTTTCCATATAAAAACAGGTTTTAACATCCAGTGTTAACTTAATAATCGTTTTTGCATAAGGCGGTTAGGCGCAATTTACATGAAGACTTTTCAGACGTCTGTTTTTTCCAATTCTCTTTTGAGAATCTTCAAAAAAATCATGAACATTTATACGGTGATTTTTTACATGCAACTATGCATGTCTTTTTTTGATGTTTAATTGTATAATCCTTTTTAATTACTTATTCGTAGTAAAAATAAAATGAAATTTTTAACATAAAAACCATTTAATTTGATTTAAAAAAATTTAATTACACGCTATAGTATTTTTTTAATGCAAATTTTAATGTTTTCATGTAAAAAAAGACATAATTATTTATTTTACATAAGCATAATATCAACAGTACGAATCAGTTTAAAGAGGAATGTCAAAAACAATCATGAAAATCCCAAATCATGTTTGTTTTCTTACCCCCATTCTCCTCTTCCCCGCTCACTACTAATCACCGACAAACATGAAAACAGACGTCTGGGCAAACATGAAAAAAATCATCGTGTAAATTGGGTGTTACTCTTTAAAGTATTAATTGAAAAGTTCCCTACACAGAAAAAATTAAAATGAATTTCAATTATGAAATTGTTCATATTAATTAAAAAAGTTTTGATTTTGCTCTAATCATCAAAATGATACTATTGATTAACTGAAAATTAAAAATGTTAATTGGAAAAAAACGTGGCAAAAATTTCAATGTATGTATGTATGTATGTATGTATGTATGTATGTATGTATGTATGTATGTATGTATGCAATCGCCACGATATTTTCAGATATACTTATAAAAACTCCTAGCATCCGCCGGGGTCATGCGCCATGAAATAATGATCTAAAAAGTGACAACAAAAGAAAACTTAGAAACACGTTTGAGAAATCTTGCTCAAAGCTTACCTTGTGTTAAGTCCACTGCTTTTTTTAAATGCATTAGGGATATAATGCGTATAAATTAGCATCCCATCCCACAAAATATCTAAAAGACACTATATTAAATTGCGTACAATATTTTTGAATGAGAACTTTTTTACTTACGTAGGTCCACAGAGATAAGTAAATTCCCGTCCATTTTGTGTTTGAATTAAAATAACAAAATTTTTTATAAAATAATGAAAAAATTCTTTTATGCCAATTTTTTTAACTGTTTTTTCTTTTTTATTTTATTTTTACAAATGTCAAAATATTTAAAATTTTAAAAATTCAAAAAGCAATTAAAAAAAATAATCACATTATTAAAAATATAATTAAATTAAAAGTTAATACTGATTAACGTTTTTATTGAAAAAAATTACTGAATATTTTTTTCTGTGTATAAACAAATAGGGGTATCATATCAGCGATAAGATGTAAGTCATGATCATACATTCCAAAATTTTAGTGTTTTTTTAATTAAAACATATTTTTAATAATGTGGAGAGTTTGGATACAGTTAAATACTAAAAACTTGGTTTATTTGAAAACTTTAATCTTTTTTTAAAGAATTTTATATTGTGCCAAAAAATGTAATATTTATAAATAAGTGGGGATGGTATATTGGGTTTGTGCTGATGTTTGTAACATACAAAAATATATGTTCCTATACCAATCGACTTAGAATCGTATACCAATCGACTTAGAATCGTTTTCTGAGTCGATTAAGTGAAATAAAATTTCACCTAGCCCCAAAAAAAAACATTTTCACCTAGCCCCCATACAACAGAACTCCCGAAAAGGGCCCTCTGAGCTCATAATTATGTTCAATATACCTGTATATCGATAAAAAGCGGCACAACTAAGTTTTGTACAAAAAAGTGGCCTCCGGTAGGTTAGTGTTTTAGTCTGGTAGACCGCAGGTGGTGGGTTCGATTCCCACCTGCGGCACTGGTTAAGGAGCTCACACAGGCCCGATAGAGGCCTAGGTGTATTTCTTCGGATTTGATGTGTATACATCCTCCTTTCAAACTAACTAACTAAGTTTTATACGAACCTTGATGACCTTGTCAAATTTCAGAAAGATCGGCCCCCATTTGACCTAGCTCCCATACAAAGTTCCCTTCAGAAAATTACTTGAATGTCCAAAATTTACTTATAAACACAAATATCGCGGTGAAATTCAGCACAAATAAATATTATATAAATATAAATATATTCACAAAACTTTATAGGGCTTGGTCCATATAAGCGTTGAGAGTAATTTTTTGAAGTAGACCTAATATTGTTCCGATCCTCTTCAAATTTGGTCGTGAGATTTTGTTTTTATAAAACTTGTTTGTGTCGAATTTCGCTTACTGCTATTATTAAGTCACTTAAGAGCGATAGGGTAATTTTCTAATGGGAATCTAATATGAATGGTACGATCAATCATGTTATTGTTGAATTTTGTTATAATACCGCTTTATTAGGCCTGTCAAATTTGAAAGATAGATTTTTGTTATTATACAACTTATTTATGTCGAATTTCGTCACTATACTGCTACTTTTATGTCAATTATGATCGCTAGAGTAATTTTCTGAAAGATTCTACGGTAATATTCTATGAGGCCAACTCTCACGGAAAAAACCTAACTCTAAATATGTATTAGTAAAATTTTCTTTAGAAATGTTACCCAGCAGTTCGACAAAGAGTCAATGCCCAGCAGTTCGACGGGATAGTCCCGAACTGACCACTTAACCTACCACTTGTGGTGGCCCTAACCACCTGACTACCCAGGTGACCGACTATTTTAACATGGGCCTGTCCCTACGAGGAAGTCAATCGTCACTCTACACCCTACAAAGAGACGGTAAAGAGACGACAGTTTGCGACAGTTTTTATAGACCGAAAACTGCTATATATATATATTTCAAATCTGACTTTAGTACATTATTCTACAGGAAAATTTAAGATATTAAAACTCAATTTGACAGAATTTAGATGCACTATAAATGCATAAGAGCAAAAGATAAAAATGAAATTTCTTTAAAAAAAAATTCAAAACTGATTTTATCATTCGTAAATATAATATTCAATGCCTTTAAAAAAATAGTGTTAAATTTTTAATTTATTGTAATCCCTTAAGAAGTTATGATGGTTATAATGTTGGCTTGTGGTTTAATAATTTCCCATCAAACAATGCTGTTTTTCATCATCATCTCTGAATGTAATAAAACTCCATTCAATTAATGTTCCATATATAACATGTATAATGACAAATTTTGGGCCTTATAACTTTCGTGGTTTTCGAAATATAGCGGTGTAAAGTTTAAAAATCTGAAAATTTAAAGTCTCATCATATCTAAAGGGTTAATGATAAAAATTTTTGCACCATTTGTCTCAGCAAAAAGCATACTTTGATTATGCACAAAGACACATTTTTTTTAATATTTTTTGAAAAAAGTGCATCTTTGGATAATACTAAATGCACTTTTGAAGCATTATAAAAGTGTGAAATTAAGCTCATTCTTATTGATTTTTTCCTATAAAATCAATTACTAGAGCATGATTTCCTATAAATACTACAGTTTCTGCTCTGTAGTTTCGTGTAAGCTAATATCTATATCTCTTGTATAGGAACCGAAATCACTGTATCAATTTTTTGAGGATCAGTCCATAATAACACCACCCCATATAAATTCCGCCCCAGAAAATGACGCAAAAAATACGAATACCGCAATGCGCAAGGTACAGTCCGCAATTTTCAAGATAAATGGTTAAAATCGGTCCATTACTTCGACTAGCCCCCATACAACCGTACCACCCAAATATGGCCTTTTGGCTTATAATTAACTTAAATGATCTATTATGTTAACAAGAGTCGACAAAACTTAGTTTTATAGAACTTTAAATGACACTACCGATTTTTGTAATGATCGGGCTTCATTTGACCCTATCCCCCATACAAATTCCCCTTCAGAAAATGACTTAAAGGTCAAAAATTTTTACATTTTTAAGGATAGGGCCGTATTTTGCCCTACTCCCCTTTGGGCCTCTTAAAAAAATCTCTTTTTTTGCCAAAAAAAAGTAAAAATATTCCGAAATAAAAAAACAAACCAAATGCTTTATTTTTTTAAATAATCCCCATTTTTAACATACATAATGACTGGTGTAGGGTATCATATGGTCGGCTACGCCCGACTATACATTCATACTTGTTTTAATTTATATAATTGTAAAAAATTTCTCAATAAATATATTAAAAAACATCAATGAAAAACATGTAAAATATTGCCCCAAGGATAATATAAAAAGTGATCCCAATTTTAGGGAAATTTTTCGTATATGTAAATGAAATTTCACCTAAAATTTTTATATGCGTTTTTTGGGAAATTTTACATTTTCAAAAATGTAACATCTTTTTTAAATTCAATAAAAAAGTGGTCAAAATAAAATGGGCTACTTTATTTAAATCAGCTTAAGCAAACTTATGTGACAAGTTTCGTCAAATTTTATTTGTTTAAGCAAAAAGCGACATTCCGTACGGAATCAGTTATTGTACACAAAGAAAATAAAGAAACAAATTGATAGAAAAAAGAATAGTAATATATTTCGATAAAATATGCAATATGTAATTTTTTATTACGTTTGACACATAAATATGCATATGAGGCTAAATTTTAAATGCATTTAAGTCAGATATACGCGAAGAGCCACCTTAGGAGCTCTCTGGTTTCTCTTCATGTACACGTACGTACGTCATTCTCTTAATTTTGAAGTTTTTTGATTGAGATACACACAGAGAAATCTCTGATGTTAAACATGAATATAAGTTCCTGTTTCCCGAATGTTATTTTATCTGAGTGAATGAAAATTTTAAAAAAGTTTAATCTTCAACACAAACTCCTAAATAAATGTAGTGTCCGCTACTATGTTATTTCCTGACATATAAGCCGATTTCCTTCAATGTCCTGATAATACATAAAACAAAAACAATTTAATTTAGAGACTCTCTTTATGAAATGATACACAGAGAATATTTTCAAAAGCCATTACAAATAAATGTATGAATACTTTTTATAGAAAGATCTATTTTTCAAGCAATTAATCGCTTAAATTGTAACGATTAAACTATCGACTGTTAATTATTTGAGTACCTATTAGATATATATAATACATAAACAAACTATATACATATATCAATACATCAAACTATATACAATCATATGTACAATACTTTAACGCTCATTACTGCCTTAAAAATACGAGTATAGCGATGAAATTTCACAGAAATTCACCAAATTTTATGTCGAACAGGCCTTAATTGACCCTACATGAGGTCCCTATCCGAAAAATACTTTAAGGCCCATTACTGGCTTAAAAATACGACTATAGTAATAAAATTCGACTCAACTAAGTTCCTTGCCAGTCAAAAACTCTTAACTTAATTTTGTGTGGATCGAGCCTTAATTGACCTACCCCCAATAATGTTCCTATAAAAAAATTAATTACTGGGCTAAAAAACGAGTAAAGCGATGAAATTCGATATAAACCTGCCCTGTAGGAACCAAGATCGTTCTACAAAATTGTGCGGAGATCGGTCTATAATTGACGCAACCCCCATATAAGGCCGCTTCAGCTCAGTACTGACCTAAAAATACTAATAGATTTATGAAATTCGACAAAAAAATAGTTTTATGTAAGCTATCTCTTCTATAGGAACCGAAATCTCTCTAAAAATTTTTATGAGGATCAGTCCATAATAACACCGCAATCAGTCCATAATAGTACTGCAATGCAACTCGACATAAAACAATTTTGATTTCAAATCTCTATACCATATTATATGACTTTAATGCTCCTTAATGGCTTCAAAATACAAGTAGATCGATGAAATTTTAAACAAATAAGGAACTGAAATCTTCCTATAGACTTCGACTCGGAAAATGATTCTAAGCCGATTGGTATACTTTAAGGTGGGTATAGGACGAATATTTTTGTATGTTACAAACATCAGCACAAACGTATAATACCCTCCCCACTATAGTGGTGTAGGGTATAACAAGTATAATTGTAGAGTCGGGCGTAGCCGACTATTTAATACCCTACACCTGTCAGTATGTATGTTAAAAATGGGGATTATTTAAAAAAATAAAGCATTTGGTTTGTTTTTTAACTTTATTTCGGATTATTTTTACTTTTATTTTGGCAAAAAAAGATTTTTTTACATGAGGGTTCAAAGGGGAGTAGGGCAAAATATGGCCCTATCCTTAAAAATGTTGGTAGGGGGATTTAAGTCTTCTTCAATAATATTTATGTAGAATTTAAAAGTGTTAATAGTGTTTGTAAGTGAATTTTGACCATTAAGTCATTTTCTGAAGGGGAGTTTGTATTGGGGATAGGGTCAAATGAAGCCCGATCATTACAAAAATCGGTAGTGTCATTTAAAGTTCTATAAAACTAAGTTTTGTCGACTTTTATTAACATAATAGATCATTTAAATTAATTATAAGCCAAAAGGCCCTATTTGGGGTTACGGTTGTATGGGGGCTAGTCGAAATAATGGACCGATTTTAACCATTTTCAATAGGCTTCGTCCTTGGGCCAAAATAAGCGTGTGTGCCAAATTTCACCTAATTATCTTCAAATTTGCGGCCTGTACCTTGCACACATGGTTTACATGGACAGCCAGACGGACGGACGGACATAGCTTAATCGACTCAGAATATGATTCTAAGCCGATTGGTATACTTTAAGGGGGGTATTGGACGAATATTTTTCTATGTTACAAACATCAGCACAAACCCAATATACCCTCCCCAATAAAGTGGTGTAGGGTATAAAAAATACGGAAATTCGTTTCATAATTCGCTAGATTTCCCGGTATATCTTAAATTTTATGTATACTAACATGTTTCACAAATACGGTAATTCAGCCACAGTTTTGAAAAAGTTAAATAATAAATTCTTTATAGAATTTTTTTACAAACCTTGTAGGATTTTATTAAAGAAGAATCAAACATAATTTGTTGTCCATAATCCGGTTTTTGAGGTTTTATAAATTCACGAGTTGAAGCTGTCAAAGCACCCTTGGCATAGTGATATTTTAGCGAAATTTTACGTTCATTTAGATTGAATGTGCGAACGGCAATATCTTTATCAGCTGGTATAAATAAGTTGCGATTAAATTTCTCCACAATTTTCTGTAAGATAGGATTAATAATCATTGACCAATTCTACATTCTTACAATTTAAATTCATAAGTGTGTACATTAGTTGCGATTTTATATAGCTTTCGATTTTGTTATAAATCCCAGCAAAATTAAGACTTCATTTACATAAGAATTACATTTATTACCACTTTAAAAGTAGCACTAAGTTAATAAATTTTTTAGCATCTATGGAAGTAATGTTTATTGACTTTCAAAGAATCGAAAATAAATATTTTTTTTTATAACTGAAGACATATTTTTTTGTACTGAATTTTTTTTTACGAAAAAAATTTGTGGGGTTTATGTTAAATGCGTGTAATTCCTATTTATGTTAACATAACATTTGTCCGCGTACTCAATAATTTGTAACCATTTGCAACAATAGTTAGGCGCAATTTACATGAAGACTTTTCAGACGTCTGTTTTTTTCCAATTCTCTTTTGAGAATCTTCAAAAAAATCATTAACATTTATACGGTGATTTTTTACAGGCAACTATGCATGTCTTTTTTTGATGTTTAATTGTATAATCCTTTTTAATTACTTATTCGTAGTAAAAATAAAATGAAATTTTTAACATAAAAACCATTTAATTTGATTTAAAAAAATTAGTATATAGTATTTTTTTAATGCAAATTTTAATGTTTTCATGTAAAAAAAAGACATAATTATTTATTTTACATGAGCATAATATCAACAGTACGAATCAGTTTAAAGAGGAATGTCAAAAACAATCATGAAAATCCCAAATCATGTTTGTTTTCTTACCCCCCATTCTCCTCTTCCCCGCTCACCACCAATCACCGACAAACATGAAAACAGACGTCTGGGCAAACATGAAAAAAAATCATAGTGTATATTGGGTGTTACTGGATTTCATTCGCGTACTTTTGAAAGCTTGCAACATGGGAGTAAGAGAGCGATAAAAATGGCAGTTATCAACATATGTCTTTTAAACAAAAGAATAAACTAGTAAAACAACACAAATGTGGCAAATCGTTATAAATATCAATTATTAATTAAAAAATTAATTAAAAACGTCCAGTTTTCTTTTGATCGTATTTATTTAATAGGATAATATTTTAATTTTATTTGAGTTTTCATTTGTTGTTTATGTATTTTCCACTTTTGTTTATAACTGAAAATTTCATAAAAATTAAACAACTAGCGATTTTCATTGATACTTTAGCGTTTTAAGTTTTAAAATATTAAAAACCAAAAAAGTATCTTAACATATAAAACATTAATTAAAATCTGCGATTTTTATTTAATAAAAAAATTGGCATTACTAGTTAGCTGTATAAAATCATTTCTGGGTAATATTTACAAAGTGGCATTCGTGTACTTTTTTAGATATTTTTTTGATTGCGAGTAAATTTAAAATTTACTCGGAAAGTACGCGAACACACCTATTATTTTAGTAAAATTATTTAAATTTTCTAATAGTACAATTGACTAATAACTTTCTAAAAAGAACATAAAAATGTCTTTAAATGTAGTGAATTTTGAAATTTAATAAAAAGAGTACCCTTCCCTCGACTATTGTAAAAATATTTAGTTCAACTAATTTTTGAGTCATTTGTAAGGCTGGTCCTTTCAGAGCCATTTTCGAATAATATTTTTGTCAATTTTGAGCTTTTTCTAAGTGATTTTTAGGTTTGCTACAAACAAGTGAAAAAAACTGTTTTTAATTTACAAATATACATACATACGTACATACATACATAGCTTTTGTAAATTAAAAGAAAAACAGTTAAAGAATATTGGTTTAAAATATAACGGTGCATTAAAATCAGGTGTATTCAAATTTCTTAAGGCTTAAGTATAATATGCATACACTAGCTTAAGTCAGCTTAAGCAACTGTGCGAATACATATAAAACATATGTGACAAACTATAATGTACATAAGAGAGTTTCGTCGGGTTTGGTCAAATTTTATTTGCTTCAGCAAAGAGCGACGTTGGAAGCACACTCTCTAGAAAACAAAGAAAAAAATTAAAAAAGAAAATTAATTTATTTAGATAAAATATTATGAAATATGTACACAGAAAAAAATATTCAGTAATTTTTTTCAATAAAGACGTTAATCAGTATTAAATTTTAATTTAATTATATTTTTAATTAATGTGATTATTTTTGTTAATTGCTTTTTGAATTTTTTAAAATTTTAAATATTTTGACATTTGTAAAAATAAAATAAAATAAAATAGAAAAAACAGTTTAAAACTTTTGCATAAAAGAATTTTTTCATTACTTTATAAAAAATTTTGTTATTTCAATTCAAACACTAAATGGACGGGAATTTACTCATCTCTGTTATGTGGACCTACGTAAGTAAAAAAGTTCTCATTCAAAAATATGTGTACGCAATTTAATATAGTGTCATTTATATATTTTGTGGGATGGGATTAGGGTTGCAAGCCTGGCTGGACTTGGCTGAATTGTCCAGCTTTTTTATGCTTGTCCAGTTTCAAGCTAAATAAAATATTTTTAGTACACTGCAATAATTATGCCCTACACCACTTTAGTGGGGAGGGTATATTGGATTTGTGCTGATGTTTGTAACATACAAAAATGATGACCCTGCCAAATTTCATAAAGATCGGGCCCCATTTGACCCTCCCATAGCTCCCATACAAAGTCCTCTTCAGAAAATTACCTGAATGTCCCAAATTAACTTATAAACACAAATATTGCAATGAAATTCAGCACAATAAAGTATTATGTAAATACAAATATATTCACAAAATTTTATCGGGCTTAGTCCATATTTGCCCCTAGCCCCCATATAAAGCCTCTTTCAGAAAATTAGTTTTTCATCAATAAATTGCTTAAATGTATCGAAACAAGGGAATATTGATGATAAATGCTTTATTATGAAAAATAAGTCAAATTTAATATTCATAACTGGTGTAGGGTATCATATGATCGACCACGCCCGACTATACTTTCTTACTTGTTATACCCTACACCACTTTAGTGGGGAGGGTATATTGGGTTTGTGCTGATGATTGTAACATAGAAAAATATTCGTCTAATACCCACCTTAAAGTATACCAATCGGCTTAGAATCATTTTCTGAGTCGATTAAGCTATGTCCGTCCGTCTGGCCGGCTGGCTGGCTGTCCATGTAAACCTTGTGCGCAAGGTACAGGTCACAATTTTCAAGATAATTAAATGAAATTTGGCACACACGCTTCTTTTGGCCCAGGGACCAAGCCTACTGAAAATGGTTAAAATCGGTCCATTTTCAATAGGCTTGGTCCGTGTGCATTTCCATATTTGTCCAAATTGGACAATAATCCTTTAGAGAATTTTTAACATTTTTCTTATTGAAATATTGATTTTTTCAAAAATTTTTTTAAAAAACTTCCAAAGCTATTCCAGACATATGACTACCAGAATCCTGTTAAGGACCCTTTAGGCTACTACTCCTATATAGTGGTATACGTGTGCATTTCCATATTTATTCAAATTGGACACCAATCCTTTAGAGAATTTTAACATTTTTCTTATTGAAATATTGATTTTTTCAAAAATTTTTTAAAAAACTTCCAAAACTATTCCAAACATATGACTACCAGAATCCTGTTAGGGACCCTTTAGACTACTACTCCTATATAGTGGTATACGTGTGCATTTCCATATTTGTCCAAATTGGACACCAATCCTTTAGAGAATTTTTAACATTTTTCTTATTGAAATAGTGATTTTTTAGAGAATTTTTAATCTTTTTTATTATAATATTGATTTTTTTTCAAAAAATATTTTTTTTATTTTTCATATTTTTTTAAGTTCTTAAATTTTCGTTTTTCATTTTCTGAAAATTTTAATATTTATTTTTAATTTTTCATGTAATTACTTTCTGTTAAATGCTTAACAGTGCTCTGTTAGCTGTAAAAAGAGCAATGTTAAAAAATGTGGTTTGTGTCTCTGCTAGTTAAATTCGAATTTAACTTCACACACATATTAAAATCTACATAAATAACTTAACGGTAGACGTGAATTCCTCTACCAAAATTTATAAGGATAGGCCCATATTTACCATTACTCCCCTTTTCTTGTAGAAAATCTCTTTTCTTTGTCAATAATACGTAAAAATGCCAAATATGATTACTATTAATTGCAATTGAAGTTTTTAATTAATATTACTTCTAATTGTAATTTAGGTATTACACGCAGAGAAAGAACATGGTTCGGCATGGTTAGGAAAACTATTCTATGTTTTTTGTAACAATAATTTGTTGTCATAATCAAACAATTGTTATTTTTATTGAACTTCATCAATATTTTAGTTACTGAAAACATTTATATGTTTATGACAATTATAAATTTGAGAATGATTCTCTGAAAAATAATTATTTTTACAATATTTTTAATTTTTCAATTAATTTTTTAATTGATTGAAAAAATTTTTCTGGCTTTCTTTTCTATTTTAAATTTATTTTTATTTTAATTTTATTTTGAATTTTTGTGCTAGCAATATTTATAATTATTAAATAGTCAATAAAATTTAAGGCATATGTATATAATTTATGAAACACTTTATATTTTAAATTGTGTCAATAAAGTGATAATTTTTGTAAATGCTGAACGAATCATGAAATTTTGACAGTAGATGTATTTTTGGCTATGTAGATCCACTAAGGAGGGATTTTTGGAAATTTGTACGTTTACGGGCAGAAAGAGGAAAAACGGGTAAAACAGGTTTTCTTAATTATCCTAGACAATATTAGTGATACAGGAAAAATTTTAAATGCACCTCTATCTACTATTAAAATGAGCAGATGGGTGTCTGGCACTTTTTTTAAATTCGTACTTTTAAAGGGTAAAAATGTGTATGTAACAAAGGTGATTTTGGTACCTTTTTTGGCCCTTTATAACTTTTGAAATAATTAACATAATCAAATTTTTATAAATATTTTGGATACATCTCTCAAAATTATGAGACACCTGTTTCGTACTTTTTTAAAATTCAGTCTTTTTTGGGTGTAAAAGGGAGAAAACTGTATTTATGGTACTTTTTTAGCACATTAAGAAAATTCATATTAAATTACGGATTAACTCTGTAATATTTATTGTAATACTTATTTTGCTATTTCACTGGGGAAAAAATTCCGAAAAGGGAAAAAAACGGGAAATTTAATTTTATTCAAACTTATTGAGCCAATTTTTATAAAATTTCAAAAAGTATTTTATTTACTCACACAAAATAAACTGTTGGTATATTATTTTGGAATTCGAGTACTAAGGCCTATATAGGACCAAATTCGATTAAATTGTTTGCTACCTTTTAGAAAGCACAATTTTTCTGGAACAAATGAATGCAGATTTGATTCGTTGTAGTTTAGTAAACTTAATTCTCGAAAAAGTATATTTCTAAGCGAAAAGGGGAAACATTGTACTTTTTTTATTAGTACTTTCCACTTAGGTAAAATTTATTCCACTATTGGTACTATTACTTGTGTATGATAATCTATGTATGTTCTTTAATATGAACTCAAAACACATGCTTATTAAACATACACGGTCCTCATTGAAAAGGATTCTTTAAGAGACAACTTTTTAGTACTTTTTATCTTATAAATTGTACTTTTTTAATTTTCTAAAATATTCAACCTAGAAACATTAATTTTAACATACATGGTCTTGACTGAATAATATTATGTAAATGGTACCCTTTAGATTCTTTATAATGGTTAACCGGAACACACGATCCTTATTAAATGAGAATTTATTGAGAGAGATTTTTGTACTTTTTCGTTTTTCCGATGGTACTTTTTGATATTTTTACGATATTGAACATAGATATTGAAAATAAAATTTAAAATATAGGGATCTTAGTGAATGACTATGTACTGAAAGGGACTTTTGGTCCTTTTTCATTCATCAAATTATATTTCTTGAATTTTATATAATATTGAACACAGAGACATAAAATTTATTAAATGATGATCTTTTAGATGTATTTTATGGTACATTATTTCTTATATTACTTTCAAATACAAGCTTCTTACTGAATCACGTAATATTGAACGTATAAAACTGAAACATTAATAAAATGTTTAATCAATTTTAATTTTCTATAAAAGTAAACAAAATTTTGAATGTATTTAATTTGAGTTAGGGTAGCGAATTGATCACCTTCTTAATTGATTTTTAAAAAATTCTCCATCAGTTTAATTTACTTGAATAATAAATTAATAAAAAATCAATTTCATATTTATTAAATATTTAATTTATACTATTAATGAATTAATCAATTTTAAATCTTACCTCAATTATTGACATTAATTGTTCCGATTAATTCGTTATTTAGAAAAAATATATACTTATATTTTTTTACAAATTTGGTAATTGATATCATCATTTTGGTTATAGGTGCAAAACTTGCTTCAGTTTTTTCTGTGTATATTTGAAAAACTATTAGAGCTAAAATCTTAAAATTTTGCAAGAGCAACTTTAACATCCATTTTAATAAATTGGCGTTGTGGTTTGTCTGGGAAACTAATAGACCTAAAATCTTTAAATTTTGCTCAATGAGATTTAACAGTTTTAATCTTCCGATTTGAACATTTTGTCTATGGGAAACTATTAGAGTAAAAATCCATTGACATCAATGTGAAAATTTTAAATTGGCGTAATAGCAAATTGGTACCTCCTATATAAATTACATAAAAAATCATATATCTGAAAAACTATTAAAACTACACACAAAAAACTGAAAATGAGTTTTAATTATCAAAATAATTGTATCAAGCAAGTTTTGCACCTATAACCAAAATGATGATATCAATTATCAAATTTGTAAAAAAATAAAAATATATATTTTTCCAAATAATGAATTAATCAGAAGAATTAATGTCAATAATTGATTAATTCATTAATTGTATAAATTAAATATTTAATAAATATAAAATTGATTTTTTATTAATTTATTAATCAAATAAATGAAACTGTTTCATAGAGAATTGATTAAAAATGTATTAAGGTGATTGAAACAGTCAAATTATTAATCTATTACACACAACGTTAAAGGAATCTAGACCTTTAACAATTCGTTCAGCATTTACAAAAATCATCACTTTATTAACACAATTTAACATATAAAGTGTTTCATAAATTGTCAAGAAACTTGAATATTATATGCCTAAAATTTTATTGACTATTTAAGAAATATAAATATTGCTAGCACAAAAATTCAAAATGATATATTAAAAGTAAATCTAAAAATAGAAAAGAAGGCCAGAAATATTTTTTCAATCAATTAGAAACTTAATTGAATTAATTAAAAGTTTAATCAAAATTTTACACATAAGTTTCAAACAGTTTCAAAAAACGAGATAATTAGGGCAAATAAAAATTTGTTTAAATAAAAAACAAAGAAAATTTAAAAATTGTTATTGAAAATAAACTACCGAAATTTTTTTCTGTGTATAGTTCGATTTTTATAAACTATTGTACATAAATTATGTTCGTAAAGATGTTGTTTATTCGAATTTCATCCGCTAAGTCGTAATTTTAAGCAACTAATGGTAGTTAAATTAATTTCACTGAAGTGATCATTTATCGATCCATCTTCATCAATGTCGGTAGGAAGATTTCCCTTCTCATAACATTTGTTTATGTTGAATTGCATATCTACTTGTATTTTTATGCAGTAATGAGCGTTAAAGGATCCTTTATACGCCCAACCCAATTATGGATCGATACTTCTAAAATTTAGAACGATTTTTATTCATACAAATATTGTTTATGTCGCACTTTTGAGCTAGTAATGAGCTTTAAAGTAATTTTCTAATGGTAACCTTAATAATAAAACAGTTAGAGTCCTCAAATATTGTCGGAGCCACTTTAGTGTCAATATTATTATTTAGGATAACAAGCGGACTAGCCATATAAATTAAATACAAAATTTCGTTTATCTTGGAAAATAATACAGTTAAAATATTAAAATTTTGCACGAATAACTTTAATATCCATGTAAACATTTTGGCTAATAAATTGGAGGACTACACATGAGGGGAGTGGCATTTCCCATATTAATTAAATACAAATATCCATATTTCTTGAGATAACAGAGAGTTGAGAGAGTCCTCTGAGTCCATGCCCCCTTACGCGGACTAGCGTTAGGGGGCGTGGCACCTCCCATATAAATTAAATACAAAAATGTATCTTGGAGACTATTATTATTATACTATAACATCCATGTAAACATTTTGAGTATTAAATTGGCGGACTAGTATGGGGGCTTGGAGCCCCCATATAAAAAAATAGAAATATTCATATATCTGAGCATCTATTAGAGCTAGAATCTTTAAATTTAGCTTGAAGAATTTTGACATTCATCTGGACATTTAGAGTATAACGAGCGATCTTTTAATGGGGACTTGACATTTCCCATATGAATAAAATACAAAATATTGTTTATCTACACAGAAAAAATTAAAAATGAATTTCAATTATGAAATTGCTCATATTAATTAAAAAAAGTTTTGATTTTGCTCTAATCATCAAAATGATACTATTGATTAATTGAAAATTAAAAATGTTAATTGGAAAAAACGTGGCAAAAATTTCAATTAAAACAGTATTATTGTAATTAATTCGTTTAATTAGAACTGGTGGCATATTTCAAATACGTCTTTAATGAATTCGATTAAATTATTGTAATTTTAAATATCGACTAAAAAATAATTATATTAACTATTACACCGTACAACAATTTGGGAAAAATTGTTGCACACATGAGCAAGACCATATACGTTGGAAACTACATACTTGATACAGTTAAACTACATTTTTGGTTTTTTATTTCCTGATCGTTTCTTCCACTAAAAGGAGTTTAAAGTTTGAAAGGAAGAGTAGGTATAATTATATTTAGCTTAAATTTGGTTTGATCTAGTAGGCCAATATAGGTATCGATTGAAAGAGGAGAATAACAGTATTTTTACAAATAAAATAGTTTTAAAATGTTAGAATAAAAAAACTAAAAAAAGTCCTTTAAAATTTTAATCCTTTAATATCCTTATAGAAGTTTTTTTTAAAAAAAAATATATGTTATTTCTTGTCTTTATCTTTATTAGTTCTTTGTAAAAAATAAATGTTAAGTTATATTCAAATGAATAAAAAATTTTTGGAGAATATTTCGTTTAATTTATTATTTATACCAATTACCTACCCCCATTATCTCAATGTCTGTTAATTTTTTGGTGGCGTGTCATAATGTCCAATGTCATAATGTCCATAGACGTTATGACGCACTAAATTGAGTCATAATGTCCATGGACGTTATGACAATTTCAAAAGTGTTACAATCCTCAAATTTGTCTCGAAAATCTTCCTCGATTTGTGACTCATCAATGTTTTTTTATATTCTGATTGTATAGTCTCAAATTGTTTGTACTTTTGTTCGAGCAGTTCTAATTTAACCTCAAGTTCTGTGTATGACATCTCTTCAAAACATTGGCAACTGATATCTGTAACACGTTTTATAAGTCGATTCCGTTGCAAATTTTTTACACGAAACTTATTTATTGTTATATCAAATTCAGATGGAGTTTGCTCTAGTAAACTTTTATTAGTATTGTTAGGAGTATTATTATGAGACATTTTGTTATAATTTTTATCTATTCAAAACCTTTATTTTAAATCCGGGATCCGGTTCGAAGGACCTTATGTGTAGATTTGATCGTTTTCAAATCCCTTGGTTCAATCCAAAAAAATAGACCTTTATTCAATTTAAAATTAATACAAAGTTCTTTATTGTTTGCTTTTCCTTCATTTACAATGAATATTTGTTACTTGTCTCATCAGCAGCTAAAAATTTACTAAAAAAATCTGTATACATGTTTTCTTCATTTGATCTACATTCTCTACTGGAAAGTTGCAATAAAGAAGTTAACCTTGAATAATTTGTATTTTAATATGCAATAACGACAATAATATTACTTAATTCGTTGTTGTAATGCACCATCTACAAATGTGTGCTAACATTGTGTAGAGTGGATGCTTACGGCTGTTAAAGTTATTTTGTTGTTGTTAAAACTGATGAGACAATTTCCAAACAATGTATAAGAGAAATAATAATGGTAAACATTAGTGAGTAAATACTAAATACATATATTGCAAACATATGTACATACGTATTAAGAGAATAAGGAAGAGGAATAATAAAAATAATAAGATTAATTAACCCACTAAGGGCTAAACAAGAGGTATTGATCAAATTTTTTTTTGTTTTATTACCTAATCTGTTGTCAATAAATCCCTATGAGTTCTGTCAAAAATATTGAAATTTGTTAAACAAAGTATCAAAAAAAACTAAAATTTGAATTTTGAAACGTTAAAAATATCAAAATTTTTCGACCATAGCCGAGAACAGGTTTACGTTATTCTATAAGGACAAAAACTCATATTCAAGTAACTACAGATGTATTTTAAGTAACACAATTGTTTTATTAGAATATTTGCAAAAATATGTTTATATTTTTATCACATTTCGAATTCAAGTGCTCTGAGACACGATTTTTAATAACTTTTACATTTTTCAACCAATGTTTGTGTTTTTATCTTTTTGTAACGCTAATTCTGTGTACATTACGATTCTTTGACAATAAAATACAAAACAAATTATTTTATGACAAAACTTTTGTGAAAACTGAAAAAATGCATATTTTCCCCTTGTAAATGCATCTTCAAACTTCAGAGCCGTTGCGGCACCAATTAACGTAATACTTTTTTTGAATTCCTTTTTTGAAGCACTCTAATACTATAGTTATTCTAAATTCTATATATCTATTAAAAATACCTTTGACCTCCCAATAATGTTATCAATGTATATTATTAATAGTTTTCATTAAAAAATATAACAGAGCGAATATATATCATGTGCAATTAGTATACCACGATATACATAAATATTTAAACAAGTTAGGAAAGTATAGCCGTACTGGGCCGAGCATATCATACCCTAAACCAGTTGTGAATTTCTTTCAAATGTGATTTATTTTAGCAAATAAAATATTTATGTTGAAGTTTATTTCAATTGCGACATATTGAAGAATAATTAATTTTCTGAATGTGGGCTAGAGTCAAATAGAGATTAAATGCCTGTACAAGAAAACAATAATGCGACAATTATCGTGTGCGCCATCATAGGCGCACGAAATTTTTTAACTAATTGTCGCATTATTGTTGTCTTGTGCAGGCCTTTAATATGTATATTATAAAATTAAGAGGAGAGATTTATGTCTAGATATATAAAGGTTTTTTTTATGTAGCTTTTCATCGTGATATTAATGTTTATATTAATTATATTATCCTGAAGTGGATTTTAGAATTCGGAACATGCATGTTTTAATCACTAAACCGTCATAATCATAGGAACATAACTACCGGTTATGTTTAATTGGTAGATATTTTGTCTGAAAACTGTCAATTTAACGTTAGAATAAAAAATTGGTGGCATGTCATAATGTCCAATGTCATAATGTCCAATGTCATAATGTCCATGGACATTATGACACACCAAAAAATGACATAACGTCCATGGACATTATGTCACTTTTTTAAAATGTCATAATGTCCATGGACATTGTGACACTTTGAAATCAGAAATGTATTGGAAAATTTGTTTAAAATTTAAGATAGGGACGCTCTTATCCCGAAAAGAATTGCTCCTAAATTTGGTAATTGTTACATTTTGGACTCCTATTAAAAAGTGTCCTGGATAGCCGGCCTTCGGCCGGGCGCAGGGGTTTCAAACTCTGGGGTATTTCGAACACCGGCTTCGCTAAATTAAGCCTTTTTTGATAAATGGACTCTTTGAAATCCATGGACTTTATGTCCCATTGCTCATGGACATTGTAACACTTTTGAAATTGTCATAACGTCCATGGACATTATGACTCAATTTAGTGCGTCATAACGTCTATGGACATTATGACATTGGACATTATGACACGCCACCAAAAAATTAACAGACATTGAGATAATGGGGGTAGGTAATTGGTATAAATAATAAATTAAACGAAATATTCTCCAAAAATTTTTTATTCATTTGAATATAACTTAACATTTATTTTTTACAAAGAACTAATAAAGATAAAGACAAGAAATAACATATATTTTTTTTTAAAAAAAACTTCTATAAGGATATTAAAGGATTAAAATTTTAAAGGACTTTTTTTAGTTTTTTTATTCTAACATTTTAAAACTATTTTATTTGTAAAAATACTGTTATTCTCCTCTTTCAATCGATACCTATATTGGCCTACTAGATCAAACCAAATTTAAGCTAAATATAATTATACCTACTCTTCCTTTCAAACTTTAAACTCCTTTTAGTGGAAGAAACGATCAGGAAATAAAAAACCAAAAATGTAGTTTAACTGTATCAAGTATGTAGTTTCCAACGTATATGGTCTTGCTCATGTGTGCAACAATTTTTCCCAAATTGTTGTACGGTGTAATAGTTAATATAATTATTTTTTAGTCGATATTTAAAATTACAATAATTTAATCGAATTCATTAAAGACGTATTTGAAATATGCCACCAGTTCTAATTAAACGAATTAATTACAATAATACTGTTTTAATTGAAATTTTGCCACGTTTTTTTCAATTAACATTTTTAATTTTCAATTAATCAATAGTATCATTTTGATGATTAGAGCAAAATCAAAACTTTTTTTAATTAATATGAGCAATTTCATAATTGAAATTCATTTTTAATTTTTTCTGTGTAGATAAACAATATTTGTATTTTATTCATATGGGAAATGTCAAGTCCCCATTAAAAGATCGCTCGTTATACTCTAAATGTCCAGATGAATGTCAAAATTCTTCAAGCTAAATTTAAAGATTCTAGCTCTAATAGATGCTCAGATATATGAATATTTCTATTTTTTTATATGGGGGCTCCAAGCCCCCATACTAGTCCGCCAATTTAATACTCAAAATGTTTACATGGATGTTATAGTATAATAATAATAGTCTCCAAGATACATTTTTGTATTTAATTTATATGGGAGGTGCCACGCCCCTAACGCTAGTCCGCGTAAGGGGGCATGGACTCAGAGGACTCTCTCAACTCTCTGTTATCTCAAGAAATATGGATATTTGTATTTAATTAATATGGGAAATGCCACTCCCCTCATGTGTAGTCCTCCAATTTATTAGCCAAAATGTTTACATGGATATTAAAGTTATTCGTGCAAAATTTTAATATTTTAACTGTATTATTTTCCAAGATAAACGAAATTTTGTATTTAATTTATATGGCTAGTCCGCTTGTTATCCTAAATAATAATATTGACACTAAAGTGGCTCCGACAATATTTGAGGACTCTAACTGTTTTATTATTAAGGTTACCATTAGAAAATTACTTTAAAGCTCATTACTAGCTCAAAAGTGCGACATAAACAATATTTGTATGAATAAAAATCGTTCTAAATTTTAGAAGTATCGATCCATAATTGGGTTGGGCGTATAAAGGATCCTTTAACGCTCATTACTGCATAAAAATACAAGTAGATATGCAATTCAACATAAACAAATGTTATGAGAAGGGAAATCTTCCTACCGACATTGATGAAGATGGATCGATAAATGATCACTTCAGTGAAATTAATTTAACTACCATTAGTTGCTTAAAATTACGACTTAGCGGATGAAATTCGAATAAACAACATCTTTACGAACATAATTTATGTACAATAGTTTATAAAAATCGAACTATACACAGAAAAAAATTTCGGTAGTTTATTTTCAATAACAATTTTTAAATTTTCTTTGTTTTTTATTTAAACAAATTTTTATTTGCCCTAATTATCTCGTTTTTTGAAACTGTTTGAAACTTATGTGTAAAATTTTGATTAAACTTTTAATTAATTCAATTAAGTTTCTAATTGATTGAAAAAATATTTCTGGCCTTCTTTTCTATTTTTAGATTTACTTTTAATATATCATTTTGAATTTTTGTGCTAGCAATATTTATATTTCTTAAATAGTCAATAAAATTTTAGGCATATAATATTCAAGTTTCTTGACAATTTATGAAACACTTTATATGTTAAATTGTGTTAATAAAGTGATGATTTTTGTAAATGCTGAACGAATTGTTAAAGGTCTAGATTCCTTTAACGTTGTGTGTAATAGATTAATAATTTGACTGTTTCAATCACCTTAATACATTTTTAATCAATTCTCTATGAAACAGTTTCATTTATTTGATTAATAAATTAATAAAAAATCAATTTTATATTTATTAAATATTTAATTTATACAATTAATGAATTAATCAATTATTGACATTAATTCTTCTGATTAATTCATTATTTGGAAAAATATATATTTTTATTTTTTTACAAATTTGATAATTGATATCATCATTTTGGTTATAGGTGCAAAACTTGCTTGATACAATTATTTTGATAATTAAAACTCATTTTCAGTTTTTTGTGTGTAGTTTTAATAGTTTTTCAGATATATGATTTTTTATGTAATTTATATAGGAGGTACCAATTTGCTATTACGCCAATTTAAAATTTTCACATTGATGTCAATGGATTTTTACTCTAATAGTTTCCCATAGACAAAATGTTCAAATCGGAAGATTAAAACTGTTAAATCTCATTGAGCAAAATTTAAAGATTTTAGGTCTATTAGTTTCCCAGACAAACCACAACGCCAATTTATTAAAATGGATGTTAAAGTTGCTCTTGCAAAATTTTAAGATTTTAGCTCTAATAGTTTTTCAAATATACACAGAAAAAACTGAAGCAAGTTTTGCACCTATAACCAAAATGATGATATCAATTACCAAATTTGTAAAAAAATATAAGTATATATTTTTTCTAAATAACGAATTAATCGGAACAATTAATGTCAATAATTGAGGTAAGATTTAAAATTGATTAATTCATTAATAGTATAAATTAAATATTTAATAAATATGAAATTGATTTTTTATTAATTTATTATTCAAGTAAATTAAACTGATGGAGAATTTTTTAAAAATCAATTAAGAAGGTGATCAATTCGCTACCCTAACTCAAATTAAATACATTCAAAATTTTGTTTACTTTTATAGAAAATTAAAATTGATTAAACATTTTATTAATGTTTCAGTTTTATACGTTCAATATTACGTGATTCAGTAAGAAGCTTGTATTTGAAAGTAATATAAGAAATAATGTACCATAAAATACATCTAAAAGATCATCATTTAATAAATTTTATGTCTCTGTGTTCAATATTATATAAAATTCAAGAAATATAATTTGATGAATGAAAAAGGACCAAAAGTCCCTTTCAGTACATAGTCATTCACTAAGATCCCTATATTTTAATTTTATTTTCAATATCTATGTTCAATATCGTAAAAATATCAAAAAGTACCATCGGAAAAACGAAAAAGTACAAAAATCTCTCTCAATAAATTCTCATTTAATAAGGATCGTGTGTTCCGGTTAACCATTATAAAGAATCTAAAGGGTACCATTTACATAATATTATTCAGTCAAGACCATGTATGTTAAAATTAATGTTTCTAGGTTGAATATTTTAGAAAATTAAAAAAGTACAATTTATAAGATAAAAAGTACTAAAAAGTTGTCTCTTAAAGAATCCTTTTCAATGAGGACCGTGTATGTTTAATAAGCATGTGTTTTGAGTTCATATTAAAGAACATACATAGATTATCATACACAAGTAATAGTACCAATAGTGGAATAAATTTTACCTAAGTGGAAAGTACTAATAAAAAAAGTACAATGTTTCCCCTTTTCGCTTAGAAATATACTTTTTCGAGAATTAAGTTTACTAAACTACAACGAATCAAATCTGCATTCATTTGTTCCAGAAAAATTGTGCTTTCTAAAAGGTAGCAAACAATTTAATCGAATTTGGTCCTATATAGGCCTTAGTACTCGAATTCCAAAATAATATACCAACAGTTTATTTTGTGTGAGTAAATAAATACTTTTTGAAATTTTATAAAAATTGGCTCAATAAGTTTGAATAAAATTAAATTTCCCGTTTTTTTCCCTTTTCGGAATTTTTTCCCCAGTGAAATAGCAAAATAAGTATTACAATAAATATTACAGAGTTAATCCGTAATTTAATATGAATTTTCTTAATGTGCTAAAAAAGTACCATAAATACAGTTTTCTCCCTTTTACACCCAAAAAGACTGAATTTTAAAAAAGTACGAAACAGGTGTCTCATAATTTTGAGAGATGTATCCAAAATATTTTGTCAAAACTAGTGATGGTCAACACAAAAGAGCTATTACAAAAATATGTAAATTACCAATAAATTGAACCAGCATATGGCGGGGGAGTATGTTTAGCCCTTAGTGGGTTAATTAATCTTATTATTTTTATTATTCCTATTCCTTATTCTCTTAATACGTATGTACATATGTTTGCAATATATGTATTTAGTATTTACTCACTAATGTTTACCATTATTATTTCTCTTATACACAGAAAAAAATTACGACAAATCAATTGTCATATTAATTACTAAATTCGTCAATATAATTAATTTTTTAATTGAAAAGGCACCAACAACGGATTTTGTAAATACAAAAAATATTATTGTTGCTTAAAATTGTTAACACTTAACAAATAATTTCAACAATGAATTAGTCATACTGAATAATAAATTTTTTAACAATCAACAGTTATGTTCTAACAAAATGTTTAAACAAAAAATTGTTGACACTCATCAATTAAAAGTCTTCATATTGTTTAACAAATATTGTTATTATTTAATAATTTTATTTCAGAATAAAAAAGTATAAATTTTTATTTAATTTCAATTTATTTAATAATTACATAAATTTTACAATAGTTTTAATATTTATAATACTGTATTACATAATTAAATAACAAACATTCGATTACATTACATACGATAAATTATAATTTAATTAAATAAACAGATTAATAGAACGAAGATATTTGTAATATAACATATTGCAGTCGAGAATATATACAAAACTGTAGAGGTTGAGGTTCCTTCAGGATCCACATAGTGGATGTGGTTTATACCCAAATTCGTTGGAACATCATTGAGTTTGAATGACGGCTGAGAGTGGTCACTCAAACTGACGGGGCAATTATTGGATTCGTTTGACTTTTTAAATTCCTCATCCAGAGGGATGCTAATCTGAAAGCTGGGTATTTCGAGACAAATGTGTCTCTAGGTCCTGTTGACGAATCAACGGAGCGCTGTGATGTGGTTGCGCGGGCTTTAGAAGATCGAAGAACGCCCTTGAGTAGATCATTGGTGAGGCGGGATTCATGTTGATCCTTCTCGCATTAATGTCCAAATATGTATGGTTAAATGTTATCCTTGCCACCTGAGTGTTCTTCATCGAAGTCACGTTTTAAGTTTACCCAATGAATGAAAAATACCAACGTGAAACAAGGCAATCAAGGCACTTCGTCTTCCAAAACTTGCCTCAGATGTTTCTTCAATTCCTTCATTTTCTCAAACAAAAGTGCAATCAATAAAATGGAAAAAACACACTTCGGTAAATGAGGATTTTTTTATACAAAACCATTTAATGCAATTTACCATTTTTATTCCTGGATTTTTATTGTTTTGCAGTCTTGAAACTATTATTTTTTGGTTTTCAAATTTTTTATATTAAAAATGTCAATTTTCAAAAATATGTGTTGAATACATAATGTTTTTAGAAAATAATTTTTTTTAATATATATAAATAAAAGAAAATATATAAACTAAAAGTATACATTACTAATTTCGATTTGAATTTTAAATAATTTTCAACAATTTTAGTAGTTGATAATCAACTAATGAAAATCATAAAATAAATATAATATAAATTACACATATTTAATAAAAACAATGGTTGAAAATATTAATTATTTGTTAACAATATTGTGTAATTACTTAACAACTTTTGTTATTTTTTTCTGTGTACATTGTTTGGAAATTGTCTCATCAGTTTTAACAACAACAAAATAACTTTAACAACCGTAAGCATCCACTCTACACAATGTTAGCACACATTTGTAGATGGTGCATTACAACAACGAATTAAGTAATATTATTGTCGTTATGGCATATTAAAATACAAATTATTCAAGGTTAACTTCTTTATTGCAACTTTCCAGTAGAGAATGTAGATCAAATGAAGAAAACATGTATACAGATTTTTTTTTAGTAAATTTTTAGCTGCTGATGAGACAAGTAACAAATATTCATTGTAAATAAAGGAAAAGCAAACAATAAAGAACTTTGTATTAATTTTAAATTGAATAAAGGTCTATTTTTTTTTGGTTTGAACGAAGGGATTTGAAAACGATCAAATCTACACACCTCTTATAGTTTGCCTGTACCTTCAATTTGAATTCAGCGGATTTCGAGAAAAACACATTTTTTATGTAATATTTAACTTTAAAGGTCAAAGGTCAAATTTTGTAATATTTGCAATTTTCGATGGAAACTAGTCGAAATTGTTTCTATTTTTAGGTAGATTATCACAAAACTTAAGAAATTTATTTATTAACAACCGATATTTACAATAATAGTGAAAAAAATTAATTAACCCTTAAACGGCCTTGGGGTCAAAATGACCCCGATGTTTTAAAAACATGCATGACCCACGCCGGGGTCATGCGCCAAGAAATAATGATCTAAAAAGTGACAACAAAAGAAAACCTAGAAACACGTTTGAGAAGTCTTGCTCAAAGCTTACCTTGTGTTAAGTCCACTGCTTTTTTTAAATGCATTAGGGATATAATGCGTCTCAATTAGCGTCCCATCCCACATAATATTTTTGAATGAGAACTTTTTTACTTACGTAGGTCCACATTACAGAGATGAGTAAATTCCCGTCCATTTTGTGTTAGAATTGAAATAACAAAATTTTTTTTATAAAATAATGAAAAAATTCTTTTATGCAAAAGTTATAAACTGTTTTTTTCTTTTCTATTTTATTTTTACAAATGTCAAAATATTAAAAATTTTAAAAATTCAAAAAGCAATTAATAAAAATAATCACATTAATTAAAAATATAATTAAATTAAAATTTAATACTGATTAACGTCTTTATTGAAAAAAGTGACTGAATATTTTTTTTCTGTTATTATGTATTTATTTTGTTGGAGCACACCGGGTACATTATAATATGAAATGAATTTGAAAAACTAACAATGTTTTTTACAAGTGCAAAATAATACAAAAATGCAAATTATACGTAGGTAAAATAGTGTTGTGAATTAAGCAAATGTTTCTGTCCAGACAATTTAATAACTTACCTTTAGCACTTGATCTGCAGCCTTAAATTCAAACTCTTGATAGAAGCAAAAATCAGTTCGCTTCCTGTAATGAAGCATGATGCGATCACTTTCAAGTTTTAAATATTTCAGCGAATCTTGTCTGGGATCGGAAAAGAAATACAGTTCTTTTGGTGCCAATGTATTCCTATTTGAACGAAGAACTAAAATGCAAATGTTTATAATATTAATAATAAGACTAAGAATAAAATATTGGTTCTACTTAAATTTTTAAACGGTATTTTCAGGGATTCTTCGATTTAGCTATTTCCGTCCGTCTGTTCGTCCCTCCATATAAACCAAATTAAATTAAATTTGGTACATGATCTTCTATTGTCCCAATGACGAAGCCTTTTGAAAATGGTTAAGATCGGTCTATTATTTCATCTAGCCCCCATACATCGGAGCCCAAGTAGGGCTTGTAAAGCTTTTAATCAAACTACAGGTCGCAATGGTTAACATCGGTCCATTATTTCACCTAGCCTACATATAACTGAATCCCCGAATAGGGCTTGTGAATCACTTTTCATTTTTGTAAAAGGTGTAAGGTGTATATGGTCGACGTAGCCCGATTATAATTTCTTACTTGTCTTGTTTTTGTATGTCGCATTTCAATGCAGTATTGTAGGTCATACTTCGGAGCTATATATTTTTTTATTTCCATCAACATTAAATTACTCTTTAATAATAAGTTTTTTTTTTTCAATAAAAAATAAAATTTAATTCTGAATACATATGTTTTCAGATTCCTTTTTCAACTTAAGCGAAAAACAAATTAAAAAAACAATCCTGAATGATAAAAGGAAGTGGTTTACTGACCCAAAAACATGGTATAACTTCTTAAATCATTACAACTAACTTCATATAAGCATTAAAAAAAGTCCGACCTCTTCCCAGTATGAAACTTTAAGAATCTGTTTGTCGAAAATAGTGAGATTATATTCCAACGAATTTTTGCTTTGACCTTATTTAAAAGAATATTTTCTATAAATATTCCAAAATTTACAATATATCGTAAAAATATTTTTTTCATGTAATATTGAATCTACAGTTATTTTTTATATTTATTATT
This sequence comes from Lucilia cuprina, assembly GCF_022045245.1. Classification (NCBI taxonomy): domain Eukaryota; kingdom Metazoa; phylum Arthropoda; class Insecta; order Diptera; family Calliphoridae; genus Lucilia; species Lucilia cuprina. The sequence goes on along the minus strand of NC_060952.1, from coordinate 49,024,944 downwards.
CTTTCTTATTCAATGGTCCATTAACAAATTGTTTTATAATTCTTTTTAAAATAATTTTTACATAAAAATATAAATCGACGTTTTAATATCAAATATGATTAGAACCACAAACGTTGAATAGCAAAATTAAAACGAAGTACTTCCAAAAGAATAACTTTTATCACCACTTCAAAAGTATCAGGTCTTTTGTATTGAATTTTCATTTAATTAGAACATTTCATTTTTGAGTTGATTGATAAATGCGTGTAATATTATTTAGTCAAATTAGTTTATTATATAATACTACAATTTCACTTCCTAATGACTTCAAAAAAAAAAAAAAACAAATACCTTCCTGAAAATAACATCAAATGCAGTGAATTTGGAATCAAATAAGTAGTTGGACTGATTCTCTACATAATTGGCTACAAATCCCATTAAAAATAAAACAATGTTATTGATTACGACAACTCATTACCTAGTCAGCTAAAAAGACGTCATGTAACTAATACCAAGAAATATTCATCTGAGTGCTCACAAAGTATGTATATATTCTAGGTCCTTATGAAATTCTATGTCGGTGTAGCTGTTTCTGTCTGTCCGTCTCTCTGTCTGCCTAAAACACGCTCACGTTGAAACTAAGTAAGGGAAGTCAGCCAAATTCACCTTTTATTTCTACACGCAAAGAAAAAACATAGTTCGGCATGGGTAGGACAGCTATTCTATGTTTTTTGTAACAATATTTTGTTGTCATGACCAAACAATTGTTATTTTTATTGAACTTCATCAATATTTTAGTTACAGAAAACATTTATATGTTTATGACAATTATAAATTTGAGAATGATTCTCTGAAAAAATATTATTTTTAAAACAAATAAATAATGATAATTATGTAAACATATTATATTATTTAGAACCATTTAAACTATTAAATGGTAGGATTTTACACGTTTATCCATATAATGTTTAAGATATAAGTAAAATACGTTTACTATTAAAAATATTTTGATATTGCCATTCTTATATCAGTTGTATGGTTTATCCGTACTAGATCGGATTAAATAAACTGTTAAACAAACGCAGTGTTAAAATAATTGTGAAAAATAAATAATATCTAAAAATATAATAGGAAACAAAGAAATATAAAATACATGAAATAGGGTACATAAAAAATTAATAATTAAAAAAATTTATTGTGTTTATATTGGCATGAAAGTGTGGGAATACCAGTGCTTGGAAGTCTTGTGTTTGTTTAAAAATTATTAAAAAATTATTATTAAATTAACAAATAATTATATTTTAAGCCAAGCACATTAGATTGACCATATTTTGTTTAATATATTGATTACTTGAAACCATAATATGGTTACTTGAAACAATAATATGATTACTTGAAGTCATTATATGATTACATGAAACCATAATGTGGTTGCTTGAAATCACAATATCACATTATTGTTAATAAAACTATATTATGATGAAATATTCGGACTATATTTAATCATAATATGTTATTGTACTAATAATGATCATAATATGATATTTCTTGATAGTAAAAATGATCACAATATGTTATAACTTTAACCATAATTCTAACCATTATGGTTACCACAACTATATTTCTTCTCTGCGTATAGCAAGGATCAATTGTGTTGAAAATCATAATAATTGATTCACAATTTCCCATAGCCCCCATACAAAGGTATATATTTCCGGATATTAGTTTATCGTTTATAACTCCCAAAAAATTATGTCCATCCTAATATTATATATTATAAATTTCTTTGTAAGTTTGTTTATTTGTTTGTTATACCCTACACCACTATAGTGGGGAGGGTATTATACGTTTGTGCTGATGTTTGTAACACACAAAAATATTGGTCCAATACCCACCTTAAACTATATCGATCGATTTTTGGCACAGGGACGAAGCCTACGGTTGAAATCGGTCCATTATTTCACCTAGCCCCCATACAACCATACCTCCCGATTTGGGCTTTTTATGCCATAATTACGCCAAATATACTATTATTTAATTCACACTTAACGGGTAATTCTGTGTAGTTTATGTACTTTTTCTGAAATATGCAAAATGGATAAAAAGGGGAGTTTCGTGTTTATCATAAGGTTCACACCTAAATGGCAGGGCCGACTATAAGAAATTTTATATCTTTACTTAGAAGTTCAATTGGTTATAACCAGGGAAACCGAAAACATGCTCTAAAAAAAGTGTTTTAAGCGCATTAAATATGCCGTAAAAACTCAAAATATACTCTTAAAATTTAAAAAATATGCTCTAAAAATGAATTTTTTCATTATTTTTTAACATTGAAAAGCTCAAAAAGACAGAAATTGTAATGAAATAATAAATGTTTAGTGTCATATTTCATCCTACAAGATTTTTTATAATTGATTCATCTCATAGTTTGAAGAACTAGTTTAATAGAATTCCGTTATACGTTTAGATAACCAATAAATAACTTGAAACCATTTGGACCCCAAAAAACATATTTCAAACGACAAAGTTTGACACATTTCTACCAATTTTATTCATAGCTTCTTAACTGACATTTTAATCGGTGTTGTCATAAATTCCAATAATTAGTTTTTTAAACTATAAAAATGGATTGGTCTCATGAAATCAAAAGTAATAGATTTTATGTCTGATTTAAAATGTAATGCTTTATTGAACAAAAAACTATAACATTGGATTTCGTGAGAGTAATGTATTTTTTGCAGTTTTTAAGTTCTACAAACGAATTTTTTTCAAAATTGTAAAATAGGCTGAAAAACTAAAAATAAAAAAATTAAATTTTATTTTTTTTTTTTTTAAAAAGTTTTGAAAATGTACAAAAACGAAAAAAGCGAAAACATCAAAATTTGCACTAAAAGAGTAAAATATGCTCTAAAAACTCGAAAATATGCCTTAAATATGCTAAAAAAAGTCATATCATGCAAATTTATGCTCTTATGGGTAAATTATGCAAAAATATGCTCTTACAAATCGATGACAAAATTCTTAAATTGGTCTGAAACGTATAAATATCTTATCCATGAGTCCATACGACGCACCACAAAAAACATGCATTTGCATATTTTGGTTTCCCTGGTTATAACAATATTCCAAAAAATCAAAAAGGGACGAAACACGGAACTCGGTAAAATTATTATTATATTGTTATACTTAAATACTTACCCCCTTATTCACAAACAAAATTTTTATTTTATAAAAGGTTTATAAAATAGATTTTATGTGGAAATTTTGTTTTATAAATCTTTTATAAAATAAATTTTGTTTGTGAATAAGGAGGTTAAAATTTAAAAAATTTTATAAACTAAAAATTTACAGATAAAAGGAACGAATTTTGTTGTGTAATCTTAAAATGATATGAAGTTTTTAAATTTGTGTGAATTGTGAATTTTTAAATATCAATATTTTTGACAAATTAAACAGCAAAGAAAATATTTGTATTTTTGATGCAATCACATCTTATTATGACAACGACTGAACCGAAATTTATGAAATTTGAACCACACACTTTAAGACTGTCTTGAAAACCATTAAAAGGCATTTTTTGAAACGTATAGCAGAAAGGGGAAAAATTAGTACGCACTTTTTCTCTACGTCAATTTATATTAGTTATTCTAAGGCCTCTTCACACGATCACACAAGTAATATGATCTGTCAAAATTTTATTGCATTGAGTAAAATAATAATACTTCGTAGTATTAGTATTTTTATGTAAACATATGTAGTATTTTTATGTAAACTCAAAAAAGTGAAAAAGCTGTTTCCATCTCACTTGGTTAATGTTTTATACTAATCGTGTAAACACAAATAAAATACGACTTTTATCATTTTTTTACATACGGGTCGAATTTCATCTTACTTTCTCATTAGACTTTACGTCCTTAAAGTGAAATCGTGTGAAGGCTCCTTAAGGAAATATATTTTGAATTTAGCTTTCTCAATTTTATTGAAGTACCTTTATAAATGCTTTAAAGAGTTTAAATAATGCTTTAAAGGAGAAAATGATTAAAAACCCAAAATCATAAGTATTGATATTGAAGCTAGTATATACATATATAATGTGAATAGAAATCCTAGTACCGTGTGTTTTTGTTTTTTTCAAACTGAAACAAAGCGGCATCAACTTAGTTTGTTAATTGCTGCCAAGCAACTAAATATTTGTTTTTTTACGCTCTTAAGAAGATTGTATGCGATCCTGCTGTATACATGTAAACTTCCGACGTCGGATCGGTCCGTTATTGAAAATCATTAAAGCTCCCATATAAGGTCCACTTCCAAAAATCACTTAAACGAACATATTTTATTGATTCATTAATCTATTTTGTAAAATTTGACACTTAAATATTTCGTCTATTGCTCATAGTTCCCATATGGGATTCACTTTAGAAAATCACTTAAATGTATATGTTTTATTAAATAATAAGGTTTTCAAGATCAAATTCGAGTTTGTATATCTCTTGTGTAAATTTAAACCATTCTACTTATTTTTTTTCAGATCGGTCTATTACTGTTGATAGCTCTCATATAAGGTCACTTCTGAAAATCACTTAAACGCACATATCTCATTGTAATATAAATCTATATTGATACACAAGTATGCCTTGTTTTTATATGGATCACTCTATGAAATATTTTTCGGATAGGTCCGTAAGTGGTCATAGCTCCCATAAAAGGTTCACTTCCGAAAATCACTTTAAAGTTATCAACATCGTTTCGAAAATTACTTAAACGAATTAAATTCATTATAAATATTGACGTCAGAATAAAGACAGAAATATGTTTGTAAATATACAAATCATTCTTCTAATTTTAACATATGTAAATACTATTTTTATTTTATTTTTTATTATTAATTGAAAACCGCTATAACTTTTGCGCCCCTTCATCAAAATGATTAACACGGAATTATTTATTACGTGTTTGGATCTCTTTATATTCATACAAAATATTTTGAAGGTGCAATTTAATTTTTTTTAACTATAAAATTACACAAGTATGAATCAGACATTGTCGGACATTGCCGACAATATAATACCCTAAACCAGTCAGAATGTTAAAAAAGTGGATAATTTAAATAAATAAAGCATTTATATTGTTCTTTAACCTAATTGTGTAATATTTTTACGTACTATTGACAAAGTGATTTACTACAAGAGGGCTTATAGGGCCTATCCTTATATATTTTGGTAGAGGAATTCACGTCCACCTTAAAGTTATTTATGTAGATTTTAATCGTTTTATTAGAAATTATAAGTGAATTTTAACCTTCAAGACATTTTCTGAAGGGGAGTTTGTATGGGGGTTAGGGTCAAATGAGGCCCGATCACTATAAAAATTAGTAGCGTCATTTATCGTTTTATAAAACTAAATTTTGCAGATTTTTGTTGACATAATAGAACATTTAACGTAATTATGAGCCTAAAGGCCCGTTTCGGGGGTACGGTTGTATGGGGGCTAGCCGATTGGTATACTTTAAGGTGGGTCTAGAACCAATATTTTTGGGTGTTACAAACATTAGCACAAACGCATAATACATCCCTTTAAAAGTATTACCACATCGTCTGCATAGCAGACATGTCTAAGTTTGTTCTCGGTTAGGGTCCTTAGGAGGCTATTAATCCAGTTAACCCAGAGTAAAGGTGACAAAATGACACCCTGTGGTAAAGCGCGAAATACCCTTTCTCTGATAGTTATATCGTACATCTCGCAGCTTATCCACATATTCCTTAGCATGTAGTTGATCCAGTTACGGAGCACCCGGTCAACATAAAACTGGTCTAGGGATTGGATAAGAGTATCAGTGTGCACATTATTAAAGGCGCCTTCGATGTAGTGGACAACTTTATTTAAAGCGGTTTCCACTGATCGTCCCTTTACATAAGCATGCTGCTTAAATTTTAGGTCTTTGTCGGGTATACTGCTTTTAACCATACTATCGACTATCCGTTCCACGGTTTTAAGTAGGAAGGACGTAAGACATACCGGTCGATAAGGCTTAGGTTTAAATATTTCCTTGCATCCAGCAATTTAATGGGGATATATGTGAATTTCCGTTTTGACATGAGTTTTATCTTCGATGCGTCATTTACGCTGTCTACCTGTTCACAGGAAAGTTTCCAGGCGTCTCGTTTGGCTTTACGTTCACCTTTTTTGTATTCTGGGAAGATCTCCACTCTCGCAGAAGTCATCTGTCCTCGAACGATTCAACCAAGACACTTGTGAGCATTTCTACTTTGGCGTCTATATCCTCTTTATTTCGACATTGAAAAGTATTTATGTCAGTACACTTTAGTAAAGAACCGAATATTGTGCAATCCGAAACTTTATCGGATTTGGTGGCGGCCGTAGTATTTTGAATCTTATGTATCGATGGTCAGAAATGGAGTGTTCGTCCGAAACTCTCCAATCCTATATTTCGTTTATATGTATGTAAATATGTATGTATGTATATAAGTATATATATATATATATATATATATATATATATATATATAATATATATATATAATATATATATAATATAATATATTAATATATATATATATAATATATATATATATATATATATATATATATATATATATATATATATATATATATGAACATATGTTTCTGTTTGCCGAATGTTATTTTTTCTGAATGAATGAAAATTTTAAAAAGAGTTTAATCTTCGACACAAACTCCTAAATAAATATAGTGTTTGCTACTATTTTAGTTCCTGTGTATCTCAATCAAAAAGCTTCAAAATTAAGAGAATGACGTACGTACGTGCGGCTCTTTCCGTATATAATAAGGGCTTAAGCATAGACCGTGCTAGAAATATTAATTTTGTTTGATCCAATATTTATAACCATAAACTTTTTTTTTTGTAAAAGTGGTTATATGGAGGGTAGAGTCAATTAGCATAGCATAGACCGTGCTAGAAATATTAATTTTGTTTGATCCAATATTTATAACCATAAACCGTTTTTTTTTTTTTTTTTTTGTAAAAGTGGTTATATGGAGGGTAGAGTCAATTATGGACCTATCCTCGTCGGTTTATACAATAATTTTTTCTATCTAATATCGCTGTACTCGTATTTTTAATTCAGTCATGAGGTTTAAAGTAATTATCTGCATAAAACCGAATCAAATTCAGTTGAATAATTTCAGTTCCTATATAACTACCGTAATTCGGAAGAACTTTTGAGCCATACATGAGCCTTAAAGTGATTTTCTGGAGTGAATCTTATATAGGTGTCAATTATAGACTGATTTTTATTTTTATAAACGGAATGACAAAAACAATATTCCCCCCATGTTGGTGGGTACAAAAATTCGTTTGGAAATTCTCTCATTGCCTTTTATGTTACAAAACATTTAAGAAGAAGAATGGAATTGTCAAGCTAAATAAGTTTAGGCATTGTTAGGCATGGTCGACCATTTTCTGATGGAGTATTCATAAAAAATATTTTAAATAAGAGTTTTCAAAAGCTGAATTTAAAAATTTAAAAAATTTATTTCACTCTCACTGAATACCGTTATTCGACGCACAGACCAACTTGGAATATCCCTTCCTTTACGTTTACAAAATTTCGTCCAATATGTAAGTAAAAACTGTTTTTGTTATTATTACAACTTTTTTAGTTACAGATATAATTGTTAGATTTTTCTTTAGAATATTAAGAGGTAGATCCATCTCAATTTTTATTTCACTATCTACATAGTGATAGTGAAATAGTTTACACATTTATTTCAGAGCAGTTTTCACTCTCTCTCACCAATACACTAACAGTTTTAGTTTTGGAAATCCCTGCTGTACATACACATAAACAGTAGACAGACGGACATAGCTTATTCCACTCCGCTCTATATAGGAACTCGGAGTCAGTGTTGCCACTTTGGTTATTATTAACCAAATATTTTTCGTTTTGGTTATTTTTTGCAAATATATAAATTATTTTATACCAACCATCAAAGAAGATTTTGTCATTCCGTTTGTATCACATCGAAATATTGGTCGTTATTAAATTCTATGACGATCCAGCTATGTCGTCCGTCTGAAAGAGCTGAAATTTGGCAAACTATTCAGAAAATGACTATGTTGTTAGTAACTCATTTAAAAAAAAACATATATGTATACAGCGATGAAATTGGACATAAACAAGCTTTTTTGGAGCCGAGGGTCGGCACATATTTAATTGGCCCTACTCTTCATATGAATTTCCCTCAGAAAATTACATTAGAGCTCATAATTTGCTATAAAACCACAATATAGCAACAAACTTCAACATAATCATGTTTAAAAGAACTAAAACCTCTCTGTAAAATTTTATGAGAATCGGTCCATAATTGAGCTTACCCCCATATAAGGTCCCCTTAGGAAAATTACTTGCATGCTCATAACTGTCTTTATAATCCTATATGTTCTGTAAACCGAATCCGAATAAATTTCTAGTTTAAGAACCAATTATCATAAGTTTTATCGTTTTAAAAACGAAAGAAGGTAGATTTTAATAATTGTAACTTAATATAAATGCTAAACTCTATTTCATTTAAAATATGATTCTTTTTCTGAATTTTACGTTCAAATAAAATTTCGATTTGCAGAACACAAAATTCTCTTTTTTTGTCAATAATACGTAAAAATATTCCACAATACGGTTAAAGAACAAATTAAATGCTTTATTTTATACTGACTGGTGTATGGTATCATATAGTCGGCAATGTCCTACTATACATTCATACTTGTTTTTATTATTATCAAAACAAATGATATGTAAAAAATATTTGAAAACATTTATGAAGTTATTGTTAATCAATTAAATGTAAAAAACTTTTTATAAATACCCTAAAAAGATAGAAAAAAAGGAATATATCTTGTATTTACCCTCATTTTACCCATACATTGGGTAAATATCTGTTAGATTCCATCTATAAATACCGATATCAATAAAGTTCATATTTATGTGACCAACTTTGCATGTTAAAAGAAGTGAATGTAAAATCGTGCTGGCCGACTACATAATACCATACACCATTGAGTATTTAAATCTGCGAATAATAAAATCTTTTTAATAATAAAACATTTAATTCGAAGTCTTAATTTCTATATATTTCAATAATTTCTAAAAGAGGGCTTTTGTGGGGGTAAGGGTGAATACGGATCTATTGTTATAAATTTTGGTAGAAGGATTCACGTCTACAGTAAAGTTGAAAATTTGGTAAATTTAACCGTGATATTATTGTTTGTATGTAAATTTGGACCTTAAAGCAACTTTTAGAAGTGGGCTTCATATGTGGGCTAGGATCAAATGAGGTCCGATCATTACAGTTCATTTGGGCTTATTCTGACGATTTTAGTATGTTCAAACATATTTGAACACAGTTTAAAATCTTATTTTGGTACATGTGTTTGGTCATAAAAACTATTCGATTACTTCACTTGAGTTACAAATAAATATTTATCGTTTAAGTTCTTTATGACCTTTAGTAATGATAAGAATGCTAGTACTAAGATGCACATTAATTCTCTTGTTTATGTAACGCATAGACATTATGAGATATAATTAGAAATAGATCATATTCTTATCACTAGCGCACTTGAAAACCCACCCTTAAAAGGGAATATGAAATTGATAAGATTGAATGCATAAAAAGAGTGCATGAGGTCTTATCTTTGTTCTAAGTTAGTTTTAAGATTTTGTTTAATAGTTCTTAAGTTTTTAGTTTTAAAAATTAATTAAGTGTTATTCAAGATTCGTAAGAGTGCTTTACAACCACTCGCGGTCTTGTAACATTCAGCGGTAAAATTTGTATTTTTACTTAATACATTTTTTACATTTGGTCGTTCGAGCCGCATCAGTGCCGTGGTTCACTGTTCGTGAAAAAAGCGTCAATCTCGGCTTTGACAGAGATTGAATTAGCAACAGCTAATTTTAAATTTAATAATTAATATATAAAGTATATTAAAATATAAATAAAAAGTATATAAAAAAAGTATACAATATGTCGACAACAATAAAAGAAGACCTAGAAACTAGGCTACGAAAGTACATGGAATCCATGATAATCTCCATTGAAGAAACGATGAGAGATGAGTTAAAAAGAGCTCTAAGAGAGCCTGAAAATGCTCAAAAAGAGCAAGAAGCTTCAAGAGAGTTAGAGGATGCTTCAAAGAAGGACAAGGCGCCAAAGGAGGTTCCAAGAGAACCAGTAAAAACTCCACGTGAGTTAAAGATGACTCCACAAGAGTCAAAAAATGCTCCAAGAGAGCAAAAAATTTCTATAAAAAAGAGATAATGAAAGCTCCACGAGAGCTGGAAATGGCATCTATGCCAGAACAGGGTTCAAGAAACCAGGAAAAAACTCCACGTGAGTTAAAAAGTGCTCCAAGAGAGCATAATGAAAACCGTTGCGATGAAAAGAAGGAGGTAAAGGAAAATAAATATGATCATCAAGCGGAGGTTGTCGTTGAAGAAGATTATCTGCAAGAGGGAGATACTGATCCTAAACAACAAATTGAAGAGAATAAACCAAACACAGAAGTGTTTAAGAAGGTAACATTTAATCTATGCACGTGTTGCTATCGTGGTGAACATGAATTTCAAGAATGCCCAAAATTTGCTTCTCTTTCACATGAGAACAAATTTTGGGAGATTGAAAAGAAAATGGAACGATCAAGAGAAGGGATAAGCGGAGTTATAAATTTGTTTAATTCTGTAAGCGATATTGACGAAAGAATTATAGAGTTGAGCAACTATATGAAGCAATTGGAATATTGCTATTTTCAGTGCGGTATGTTCGAAATGGACATAATGATTCAGTGGCACAGATCAAATGTCAAATACGAAAAAGTACTGCAATTACTAAAGCAGAGGAGAGCTGAAATTAGTAAAGAAGCAGAAGACGAGAATAATGAATCTTATTACAAATACAGATTTATTTTAACAATTGAACACTCTGAAGAAACCGATTCAGTTAGTGGTTTGTCTAATGTTCCTGCTAACATTTCCCCGGCAAGTCCTCACTATGGCGGATTTTTTGATGGTGACAAGACATGCATGGGTGCTTCTGCTTATCATGATGCTATTGTTGATGAAAAAGATGCACTAGGTAAACAACTCAACAATATCAACACTGAAGTTAAATATGCCACTGAAAATGTTAATAATAATGCTGACGAAACCAATGCTCTTGATGAAACCAATGAAGCCAACATAGGCGATGCGTCTTCTACTAATACCAATAATGAAAATGCCGATGATGACAATGATGCTGACAGTAATAATGGCTACTATAAAATGACCTGTGATGAAACTGGGGCTATCGATAAAGAAGGAAGTGCCGAATTAGCCGAAGATGTTACTACCGATACTGGTGACGAAACATTCTCTTACGTCAACAAAGATAATAATACAGCCAATGAAGAAGAGTATCTTGATGGAGATTTAGAATTGAAGAAAGCGAGCCGGGAGAAGAGAGCTATGCTGTGGTTGTGTGTTCCTGGCTACTACTGCTACAAGTATAGGAAAAGAAAGTCATGATTTGATTCTGTACCGGTTCATTATACATAAGTATTCATAAATTACTATATACATATTTAGACAAAATAATTATACATATATTTAGTATTTCCCCTGGCAGAAATTTCAAACATATTTGAATACAGTTTAAAATCTTATTTTGGTGCATATGTTTGGTCATAAAAACTATTCGATTAGTTCACTTGAGTTACAAATAAATATTTATCGTTTAAGTTCATTATGACCTTTAGTAATGATAAGAATGCTAGTACTAAGATGCACATTAATTCTCTTGTTTATGTAACGCTATATAATTGGAAATAGATCATATTCTTATCACTAGCGCACTTGAAAACCCACCCGTAAAAGGGAATATGAAATTGATAAGATTGAATGCATAAATAGAGTACATGAGGTCTTATCTTTGTTCTAAGTTAGTTTTAAGATTTTGTTTAATAGTTCTTAAGTTTTTAGTTTTAAAAATAAATTTAGTGTTATTCAAGATTCGAAAGAGTGCTTTACAACCACTCGCGGTCTTGTAACATTTAGCGGTAAAATTTGTATTTTTACTTAATACATTTTTTACACAGTAGTTTTGCGATAGGTATCAAATTGCTACCTGTAATAAGAGCTCAAGATTTTTACATAGACAGACTGACGGATAGGGCTAATCGACCCAGAAAGTGATTCTAAGCAGATTGATATACTATTGGATGTAGGATTAATCAATCAGTTACAAACATCAGCACAAACGCATAATTACGTTCCCACTAAAAGGTGTAGTGTATAACAAATTTACATTTTAAACTATTTAATTTACATTTTAAACTATCATTTCGACCTTTCTCAAAGGTTTCTTCTATTTCGAAAGTGTCATATTTGAATTTTAGTTGAACAAGTAAATCCGATCGATTCTCATAGTATTCCCAGCGCATAGTAGGTTTCTGGTAATCATCATCAGCATATAGTGTTAGCTGCATTACTTTGCCATCCATTTGTGTATATGGAGAGAATCTCTCATGTTTAGCACCTTTGTATAATATGGTTTTCTGAAGTTGTGGAAAACGTTCTTCAAAGTCCTTCTCGCCAATATGCATTCGAGTTACCCAGGAGCGTATGGTATCTAAATGTTTTTCTTCAGCTAAAAGGTGATCTGTGGAAATTATATTTTCATCAGAATGTACTGCATGAGTTCGCATTTCTTTCGGTTCTCCCGGCAAAAGATGTTCCCAGTCTTCAATATTTCTTAGATCCCATCGAATGTCTTTAACGCGTAAATATTGTTGTTTGTTAACATAGTATTGTAAGTTATTCCATACACTATCTATTAAAATATAGTTTTTGTTATTAGAATCACAGAAAAGTCCTGTAGATGGCTCAATAAAATGCGCTCTAGGTGGTTCTTCAGTTATCGTTTTTATATTTTTTCTTTGGCTTTATACTCCATGGAGCGTTTTCAATTATTGCCACCCATGCATGCGATCTTCGATAATGAAACTTATCTGCCGCTTTTAATTCAAGCTCCTAGACATAAATTAAAAAATTATTAAGTTTTAATTCAACATAAATATTATATTTAATTAGTTTTTAAGATTATATAGCATACTCATTAGGGTTTGCAAATACCAAAGTATAACCTAGATGATACGGAATCTATTATTTTTTCGCTATCAAGTAAAAAGTTCCCACACATGACGTGATACGCTTTTATAATTTTATACCCTTACCAAAATAAATATTTTACGCAATATTTTTTTTAATTTTGTGACCTTACTTTAAAAACAATATTATTTAGAACACTGTTACGCTAAAAGCATTTTAGAAATTGCATTTGATGCGATAAATTTATGTAAAAAATTTGGTTTTATTAATTATTTTTTATTACTATTGATATTTTCAATAAATGTTTTTGTTTGAGTTTTTTTATGTCAACATATGGAATACAACAATAACAGCTGAATTCATATTAGAATTTTATTACACCGTGCAAAAGTCATTTTCACACATGAAAAATTTTATATGTACAGGAAACTATGGACCAGTAGTATTATCTTATGCTCCTGTAAAAGAACTTTAAAGTTTTTAGGGCATACGATTTCAAAAGATGAAATTCCAAATTTATATAAAACAATTGGTTTTAATATTAATGTCAAATGAAGCTGAGAACCTCTAATTAAAAATAATATGTTTTTTTAATTCAACAGGATTAAAAGAAAAATGGAAATCTTAATGAAAATTTGGGAAAAAAAAGGAGTTTTTGTGTCGAAAATGAGTCCTTTTAAATTTAATTTCTTTTTCGTTTTTTTCTCTAAATGAGTCTTGTAAATAATACAGATAGAATGTACGAATTCCCAGCTTTCATTTAATACAAATACAATACATATACATATTTTAAATATTCGTTTGAAATTAAACGAATATTTAAAATACTTAAAACTTTGAAGTTCTTTTAAAAGGACATAAGAGCGCATTATAAAAATTGGAGTACACAGAATTGCAGGTGTTATACAGGGTGTTATAGGCTCGAACCTTCTTTAAGTCAACAATTAGTTGATTTTTTTTTTGTTATTTTAGGTTAATAACGAAAACTAATTAAATATGTTTTCTTTTAGAATAAAATTTAAAAGAATAATTTTAACGTTTACAAAATTTTAAACTCAATCTAGGCATCAGCTAAATAGATGAATATTTGGCAATATACCAATTGGCCAGCAATATTTTTAGACAATTTGGAAATGCCCGTCTGCAAACAAATGATGGCCAAAATCATTAATGCCATAAACATTCGTTATTCGGATATATTCGGTAGATATAAAATTTATATGTTACATTTTTACATCTGAACTAAATAAACATTTGTTATATCCACTTATTTTTTTAAGCTCGTTTTATCAACAAAAATATAAAATAAAGAAAAAAGAATCAACGAATTTTTTATCTTAATTGTACGCAACACTAATACATAAATGTACACAACACGCGTTGAGGCGGCAACGCGTTTTACGCTTTTCAAACTTATCACGCTTTATAAGCTGCAAGTTACACACCATGCGTCATTTTGATCCTTCTTTTAATGTTTTTTTACACTATTGCTGTTTTAAAAACTAAAATACAATTTTTTATATTTTCCTTTCAATGTTGGTTAAATTTTTTTGATATTAGTATATTTCTATTCTACACAATACAAAATACGACCCTGATCAGATGCCAATGCGTCAAAAGTTGAATGTTACGGAACTTTTCGCGGCAGACGCATTACAAACTACAGTGTGTAACTTATTAAATGCAAATACACTATTTCAACTTTTTTGACAGAAGCCTATTATGAATACAAGCGTAAGTATTTTAATGTACTAAATGAATTAATGTAATTCTTATTTGGTATATACATTCATCACCTTATTCATAAATAAGTAACATTTTATTTTATTAAAGGTTTATAAAACAAAATTTCCATACGAAATATTATTTATTTTATTTATGTTACTTATAACAGGTTAATAAGTATATAACCTTTTATAAAACAAAACATTGTTTATTAATGTATAAGTCATATACTGTTATTATGTATGTATACCGAAATGTATCAAAACTTTAACTTATTTCAAAATACAAGGCATTTCAAATCAGTTTCATCGATTCTTAATAATTTTTGATTTTGGTCATATAAACTAAAGATTTATTTGAAACCATTTATTACCTCAAGCTCAGCTCTCGTGATTTCTTCTTGTATTCGTAGTTCTTTTTCTGATCTTTCACTCAAAAGTTGTGCAATATTTTCATGCAAGCGACTTTCCAAATCTGGCATTTGTCTCAGCCTGTACGTCTGTTCGGCTTTTACGTTGTCTTTTGTATCGTCATCAATTGTAATATCGATTATTTTATGTGGATATTTTACATTGCGTTGATTATTTTCTACCGTGTCTGCACGAGCAACTCCAGATACAACCATTGCTGGAAATCCAGCCCCAATAAGCATACTACAGAGAAGTGTCGCCATTTCAAAGCTATTCCCGCGACGTCGTCTAAGCAAAGTTGACGGTGACATCAGGCTTTTGGGCTAAGAAAAAATATATTATTGAGCTTATTTCCTTTTTTATATCTTTTTAAATAAATATAAAAGTACATATTTAAAGGTATCGAGGTCATTAAAATAAAAAAGTATTAGTTGCTGTAATGTAGATGATTATGTTCGTATAAAATCAGAGCATTCTTTCATTCACAGATCTAGTCAAGATTTTTTATATTGTTTTTTATCTTTCAAACTAAGTTGAAGGAAAAAATCGATAAATAATTTGAAAAGAGACATTTTTCTGCAGGCAGCTCAATGGTATTTGATGTTCCATCAGTACGTAACCATTGTTAGGATGTCTAAATACATGTTAATACATACTAACACATACACTCACATGTACAGATGAACTTGCATATCGCCATGTAAAACGCAAACATCTTTCACTAACTAAATTTTTACTTTTCAGAAAAAAATAAAATAAATGTAAATTTTTTTAAAAACTTCAGTTAAATTGTGTTAAACATTATTTTTAATTCTACTCCCAATTAAGGATTTCATATATGATTCGCCATAAACTTTCAAGTACAAATTACCTCATTGGTAATTTCATAGGTTAAAAGACGTGCTAAGAATTATTAGCTCATGAAGGGTTAATTGCGCTATTGAAGAGGAATATTAAGAATATTGAATAGACAGATGCATTCTGCTGAGACCTATTAAATAGGATGTTATGTGAAGATTCATACGAGGCCACAGCGTTCTTCCGGTCGAATAAGTATGCTCATAAGACCAGAGGTCTTGAGCTAAACTATAACATGTAACAGATATAATGGCCCACAGTGGGACACCACAGAATTGGTCTATGTCCAGAGTAGCTATCCAGCTTTCGACAATTTATCGATTGTGTCCCCGTGCCCATTAACCCAAACGCCTGGCACTCTTGGACAAGTGTTGATGTAGAATATACACCGATCAGGGATTGAATGGCGTCTTGACTATTGGTACAGATTTTGGCATATCCGTTTACTATCTTCCTTCAACAACACTTTAGTTTATTGTTGATCCATCAGTGAAGACATAATTCAAAATAATCAGATTACACTGTACCGGAAATCTTTCGTACTGAACGATTCCGGGATATAATTGACAGTGAAAAGTGTATGTCTGGAAAGAGATCTACAATCATTGTTTGAAATACTTAATCTGCAGTATTCATTGACAGTTGTCTAGCAAGAAGATCTACAGGTATCTAGTTTAGCATATTCAGCAACGCTTTACTAGTTATGAAAAGTGCTGATAATCGCGGAAGAGTTAATGAAATTCTTGCTTACAAAGAAGTTATTGTTTTGATTTAATAATAAAAGTAACCAGCGAAAATGCGAAGCATGGACTTCGATTTGTTAGTCAAATTTATACACATTGCACATGAATATTTTGTTACGCGTCCAATAACAATTTTTACATACAAATTTAGTTTTTTTGTATCAGATTAAAATAAAGTCATTACTAGAGTACTTCTAAGTAAAGCAGACGGTAGGTAGTTTTCATTAAAAAGTTATCAAGTTTTTGATGTGATGTTTATCAATGGACGAAAGAATTGACATGTAAGAAATAAGTTTAAAAAGCTATTACAGTTCTGGAAAATGTTGCCCATTTCTTCTTTATATAATTCTTCATGATTTCAGCGGATTATTGAAGAAATACATAGTTTGACGTAAAAAACAAGTAGGAAAGTAAAGTCGGGCATGGCCGACCATATAATACCCTACACCATGAGTAAATTTTTATAATTTGTATTTTTCATAAAGAAACTTTTATGTTAAATTTTACCTTAATTCCAAAGTATTTAAGCAATTTATTGATAAAAATACAAAATTTTCAAATATGGGCCGATTCTCGTAAATTTGGGAAAAGAATATATTTTTAAATTACAGTTAGTTTTGGTGAGTTTCACTACGATTCAAATGGTTATAAGTCAAATTTAGACGTTTAAGACATTTTTTGAAGGGGGGTTTGTATGGGAGCTAGGGTCAAATAAGGACCGATTATTACGAAATTACTGCAGTGACATTTATACTTATATAAAACTTATATATGCCAATTTTTAGAGAGATAATAGAATATTAGACGTAGTTATGGCATAAAAAGTGCAAATCAGGAGTAACTGTTGTATGTAGTGAAATAATGGACCGATTTCAACCATTTTCAACAGGCTTCGTCTCTGTACCAAAAAACAGGCTTGGTCCAAACTTGATCAAATTATCTTGAAAATTTCGGCCTGTACCTTGCGTACAAGGTTTACATGGCCAGCCAACCGGACAGACATGTCTTAATCGACTCAAAAAATGAGTCTGAATCGATCGGTAGACTCCCATACAAAGTCCTCTTCAAAAAATGTCTTATACGTCTAAATTTGACTTATAAACATTTGAATCGTAGTGAAACTCACCAAAACTAACTGTTATTTAAAAATATATTCTTTTCCCAAATTTACGAGAATCGGCCCATATATATATGTATATGTATATGTTATATATATATTATATATTATATATATATTATAATATATATTATATTATATATATATATATATATATATACATATATATATATATATATATTATATTATATATATATATATATATATATATATATATATATATATATATATATAATATATATATATATATAATATATATATATATATATATAATATATATATATATATATATATATATAATATATATATATATATATATACATATATATATATATATATAATATATGGGAAAATTTTTGACGATTTTTCTATTAAAAAAGATCATGTCGTACATAATTATAAGCCTATTGAAAATGGTGAAGATCGGTCCATTTTCCCAAATAGCCTCCATACAACTTAATCTCCCAATAGTGCTTGTAAACCTTGTATTCAAACTACAAGTCGCAATTTTTGATATAATTCAATAAAATTTGGCACATGATCTATAAACGACTTAAGTATGTATATCTGAGGCAAAGTACAATTCAACTTAAATTATTTATTATGGCAACTAAATAAAATTATATTTTTTTAATTATATGGTCGGCCTTGCCCGACTATAATTTAATACTTGTTAAATACTAGAGGAGTTTATATTGCAATTGGCGTTAAAAAAATTAAATCGGATAAAGAAATTTGAGGTACAATTTTTTGATTCCGACAATATTTAAAAATATTTTTTGGTGATAACATTCGATTTTGCGGTATATTAAATATTCTAAATATGGTAAAGTGATCTAAATAGTTATTTCTTTCCTACAATATTTTTCTTTCCAATAACAAACTAAATTATTTTCCACTACTTTAAATTCAATTCTATTAATTTTTTTCTCAAATACTAGAAATTATTTTTTTTCATGTGAAATCCTCTTCTATATTAAAAAATAAGTGTATTAAAATTATGTTTTTGAGATTTATCAACGAGTTCCAGAATTCATATGTTCCAATGTACTTGTGTAGAACTATGTATTACTGAAGAACTTACTAAAAATAAACTGTTCTTTTAAAACTGGATGTAGAAGTAAATGCGATATCATTATTTTCAAGATTTCTTTTCAGAAATCTGAAATGATTCATGCAATAAATATTGTTTATTATAAAAAAGTAATTATGAAATTAATGCCAGTAGTGAGCGTTAAAGTCATTTTCTGAGGGGTACATTATATGGATGGTAAGGTTAATTATGGACCGATCCTCATAAAATTTAGTTTAGATTTTTGCTCGTAAGAAATATATTCAGACAGGGTTAGAATGTCGGGCTAGAAAGAGCCAAAATATTAATCATTATGCGTTTGGTTCTAAACCCACCTTAAAGTATACCAATCGGCTCAGAATCACTTTCTGTCGATTTCGCCTAGCACCATTTTTAACATACTGACTGGTGTAGGGTATCATATGGTCGGCTATGCCCGACTATATATTCATTCTTGTTTTGAATGGTTATTTAAAATCCTTTTGTTCGGTGATAATCATTAGAATTTTGAAACAAATATTCATTATCCGATTGGGTTAAAACTTATCACTAGTTGTTTTTAGATCCGATAAAATAAAATTAGACTAACCAAACACAATTTTGCTTTTCAAGGGAAAATCATGAAAAATATCAAAAGTTACAGCTCAAATAAGATGGAACTCAATGAAAATTTGTATTTAGTGTAGAAGAAATTTTTCTCTAAAAAAAATAATATAGGGGCTTTTTGGGGAAAAACTTAAAAATGATGCCTTTTTTGACATGTTGCAACAAACTTGTTAAAGGCGCAATATAACTGTTAAGTTGTTTTTGTTTTATTTATAATATTGTCACAAAACTAGAGCTTATTTAAAACAAATTTTACGGCCCCTGTAGGTCGGCTACATTTAAAGAATTTAAAATAGAATTTAAAATAGATAGATAGTTGATTCTTTTTGCCTTCAATATGAGAGAAAATTGTCCGAATAGCAAACAACTGTGTTTAAATTTAAACTAATGAAATGTGACCCATAACAGAATAACGGTACTCCAAAAGTCGTGTATATTATAGAAAATTGAACTATTATAGTTGAAAATAAGGTCTCCACGTCTTTTAAAGTTAAACGTTAATTGTAGGTATATTAAAAAGTGAGACATTTTTCATGGACTCAGAAACATAGAAACTTAATTATCTGTTGTGCCAATGTGATAAAATTATATAAATCAATTGGGATTACATTTTTTTGCACTTTTTTGCATACCCCATACACATTAAAAAATACTTAAAAAACAGTAAAAAACAGTACAGAAAAAAATATATTTATTGTTTATAAGCAAAAAGTACAAAATATTTCAACTAATGTTGAATAATAATGAAAACAAATTACGAATGTGTAGTAGAAACAGTTTAATTGGCTATTGTCATTCAGAGCCCGAATTAAGTAATTCAACTTATCGTGGAAACATGGTGATTGTAAAGTACCAAAAATAAAAAAAATTTTACAAATGAATTTAGAATGCCTATTTTGCCTGGTTTTACATTTTTTTCAGAAATCATCCTGAAAGGTTGACAAGTACTTTACTAATACATATGTTTAAACGTTTTCAGAATTAAAACGCAAATATTTCCACGTTAGAATAACACTGTGCACTGATCCCAATTCCAACATCGATCACCAACATGTTAGCTTTTTAGTTAACGATATGTATTTGTGTAATACGTTACATATATTGTGTGTATTTGTATTCATGTTGATTTGTTTCTTTGCACTGGTAATATGTAGATGATTGTTGTGCTTTTTTATAACAGCTGGTTTTTTCTTCGTGAATATGTTTATGTGATTCTTTCTTTTAGATTCTTTACTTTTTTATACATTGGCAACACAATACAAAAGCAATCACTATCAAAAACAAACGAAAACAAAAAAACAAACTAGAAGAGTTTAAGACAAAAGAAATTTCAATTCGATGGATAGAAAAAATTAACAAAAAGAAGAAATTTTGTTTCATAAAATATTATCTACATACCGATATTTTTATCTTGTTTATATATGTTTATTAGACCGACTCGCTTTATATGAAGAACAAATTTGCGAATTTATTAAACAGTCCATAACAAATTCGAAAATTGTCATACATAGGGTAGGGTCATTTATGAACCGATCATTAAACACTTTGGTAGAAAAATTTAGCCTGATATAAAAATCGATCATGTTATATATCATTGCCACATTTTTAAGTGATGAACGTTAACCCTCCGTCATGCACATGTTCCGATAGTCACATACGTAGCGCATGTATCTGGCGAGATACACTATGTATTTCAGTACATTTATATGAAAAATATGCCATTTTAGTAACAATATTACGATATCTAACAATATTTGTAGAGGGTACCTGGAGACTCAAACCCCTAACCAAATTAGAAATATATTAAAATCACAGTAAAATATCTGGCCAGATACATGCGCATGACGAAGGGTTAAAGTCATTTTCTCAAGTGAACCTTATATGGGGGTAAAAGTCATTTAATTTAGGGAAAAGGGGTTATTATAAACCTAATAAAATTTGGTAGAATGGTTTTTAATACATACCCTAAATCTTTTTATGTATGTGAAATTGAATTGACCATTGTTTTTTGAAGTCTGAAATTATGGTGGATTATAATTTTCTTATTGTAAGAAAATTTTTACATTTTACTTTAAAAAACGATAAATTTTCTGGCTGAGATATTTTTAAGTACTCCATTAGAGAATTTAGTTTGCTAGTTGAAGCGCAAAATGGAGGTGTTTTAAACTTGAGCAAGAAAGAAAAGTGTAAAAAGCTGATGCAAAAAAAATTCATTGAATTTTTACTACAATAATCATTAAAATATTTGATTCAATGATTAGTATAAATTTATAGGAACTTCACAATATATATTTTTGTTTTAAATTAAAGTTTTCAATAATTTTCATTAAATTTTTAATTGTCTTCTTTTTTTATAAAACATTAATTGTTTTGATAACAAACAGTGACCTTTTCTGTTGTTTTTTTAATTTTCCCGAATATATTATTATAGCAAAAGGAAAGAAACAATAAAAAAAAAACAAGTAAGAAATTATAGTCGATCGGGCCGACCACAACTGTTACAAAAAGTAAAATGTGATTATGAACTTAAAAGCCCTATTCGGCTGACGGACGGAGTTGGATATAGGACCAATATAATTGTGCGATACAAACATCAGCACAAATCCAATATACCCTCCCCACTAAATTACACAAGGCAATTAAGCCAACAGACATCTACACATACAAATCGAAACACATACATGTACATCTTTTTTCCAATTTACAGTGTTGTTGTTGCTTATTTATCAAAGCATGAACATTTTTTTTATGAAATTGTTAGAGGTTGCATCTATAATTTTGTTGATTTAAAATAGCGTTCTGCTCGAAAGCATGTCTAACAGAATTATTAAAGATTCGCATCTCGTCGATATCTGGGATCCTCTAAAAACTGATTTCAACATACAGATGCACATGGCTGAATCGACTTCGCTATCTATAAAAATCCAGAATATATATACTTTATTATTAAAATTACAAACGAAATGACAAACTTACATATATATACCCTTCCCACGAAGAAGAGAAGGGTATGTAGGTGAAATTGACCAAAAAATAATTTTACTCTCCCTTTGCAAATACATATTTGCTGGCAAAGTAAATAACAGTTCTATTATTTTAGCGAACCATCGCAAAAATTTTTTATAAAGACTTTAATACAACTATTTTCTAGCTTTTTTAAGTAGATAACTTTTGGAGCAAATAATTAAAAATTTTTAATTTAAAGGTGGTTGGGATCTAATGTGTTAATATAGTACCTTTTAACAAAGATAAAAATTAGTTATTTCTCCGAGTCGATCTAATGTATCTAAGGTATTCATCTGCATTCATTTAGACTTACATATATACATAAGTATGTATGTAGATGTGCATGATTTGCATTTTTTGTTGTTTTATTTTTTTTTTAGTAATATCTCGGATACATACATACAAACGTACCAAAATATGAACTTTAAGAATGAGTATTCAAGTTCTGTACCCTTATAACAAAACATAGATACATACGTACATATGTATGTATGTATGTATGTATGTATGTATGTATGTATGTATGTATGTATGAGTATGATGTAATGGAAATATATCTGTAGGGTGTTTATATTCTATATAGAAAATAGTTATGTATACGAATACATTTTTTGTTATTGTTGTTATTAATATTTTTTAGGCTTCCATCAGTATATTTTTTATGTTAGAATTTATATAGTTTACTTTTTTTTGTTTTTTTTTATTTAAGTTTTTGTTTCTGTTTGGTTCTTTCGTTTCAAACATCTTTGTCCTTGTGAACATCAAAGTAATTCCTTTGAACCTTTGTCCAGATTCATTTTTTAGTATTTTTTTCGGAAGTTCGGTTATTAACTTTTGAAATGAAACCTACTCAAACTCTTACAATACAAAACCAAAATGTATTTAAGATATTTGTTAATTTCTAAATAAAAAACTATTGTCTTAAATTTTAAGTAGAAATAAGGACATGACAAATTTAAAATTTTTCTATTGAGATTAATGTCAAAGAATTTACGATTTTAAAAAGTGGATTAAAATACAAATAATTATAATTAATATTCCATTTAAGAAATTTATGGAGTGCTGCTCCAGAAAGTATTACCGAAACTACTGGATAACTTAATTGGGAAGACGCGTGAGCTCTGAAGATTGGAAATACATCAGTATATATGTTACAAAGGAAATAAAATCTAATACATATGTTTATGTTAAATATTCCTTTCCTTAATTACTTATCAAAAGAGGATGGTCTACTTTTAAAGAGAGAGAGAGATGAAAAACATATATTCAAAGTAATAAAGTTATAATATGAAACTTTTACAAAAATGTAAATCATGAAACAAAAATTGATCGTTTGTTAAAGCAATAACTATATCAAAACAATTTTTTGCAGGCACTTCTCTTAAACGAGGTGTATTATTGTACTAAATATGAGAAAAATTAATATGTAATAAATTCTTTTTAAATTTGATCTTAGTACAATTTATAGAAAAAAAGTTCCTTTTATTTTATCTGAACGGATCTCAAAAAATCCCCTAATTTTGAGCTTATTACAGGAAAACTAATTGTTTTATTTTAAAATTACGGTGGACTTAAAATAGATTTTATTTCATAAGGCCCTCATAACCAGTGTTGCCAGATTGCCGATTCTGAGGCTTTATTTTGCCTTTTATTTTATCATATAGCCTTAAAATAATTGTTTCAGTTTCTGACTCGTTCTAGCCGTTTGTCATTTTAACATTAAAAATGATAAACACTAAATTATTTAGATTTAGTGAGTCTTAATTACGAAATTTTGAGCTAATTATGGGAAAAATAATCTTTGTTCTAGTGGGTTGGATAATCTTATTGAAATAATTGTCAAAATAGTCCTTATTTTTAGCTTATACACAAAATTATTTAAAAAATAGATCATGAGGGAACTGAGTTTCATCTCAAAAAATTTTTTGATTTTCACACAAAACGAAAATATATTCTAACAAATAATTGAAATAATTTTAATTTTCAGTAAATATTTTTACTGATCCAATAAATGTTTTTGTTTGACTTTTAATTTTTTGTCAGCATTTGAAATACAACATTAAAACAAGTTTTGGAATATACTTAAATGAATTGATATAATTTTTATTTGGTTTATAACATTTACTGTATAAGTGTTTCAGTTCTCACCTCCGGTAGGTTAGTGGTTAGTGTTCTAGTCTAGTAGACCGGAGGTCGTGGGTTCGATTCCCACCTGATTCCCACTGGTTAAGGAGCGCACAACAGGCCCGATAGAGGCCTAGGTGTATTTCTTCGGATTTGATGTATATATGTACATCCTTCTTCCAAACAAACTAATTAACTAAATTATTTGAATATTGAATATTTCGTCAGTCCGTTTACACTACAGGAATTTGTTTTAATAGAGTTAATTCATTATCGAACATACACAGAAAAAAATAAAATTCAAAATCAAACCAAAAATTTATAAAGCCAAGTACTTTTTATACCCTTCACCATCGTGAGAAGGGTATATATAAGTTTGTTATTCCG
Source organism: Lucilia cuprina (assembly GCF_022045245.1). Lineage (NCBI taxonomy): Eukaryota > Metazoa > Arthropoda > Insecta > Diptera > Calliphoridae > Lucilia > Lucilia cuprina. Next base: position 48,999,778 of record NC_060952.1, on the reverse strand, counting down.
TTTGTAATTTCTATAATATAATTTTCCGACCCCATAAAGTATATATATTCTGGATCCTTATAGATAGCGGAATTGATTAATCTTTGTCCACCTGTCTGTCTGTCCGTCTGTGTGTTTGTTGAAATCAGTTTTAGAGGACCCCAGATATCGGCGAGATCTGAATCTTCAATAATTCTGTTAGACATGCTTTCGAGAAGATCGTTATTTAAAATCAGTCCAATCGGTCCATAAATAACGATTATATGAGTAAAAATCCGAGACCACCTCTGAAAATTTCATAAAAAACAGCACTAGTGTGTTTTTATTGGCTAGAAACATGAAATAATGTATGTGGAGTCGCTAATGGTACTTTTTCGTTTTTCAAAAGGTACTTTTTGAATTTTCGGAACTATTGAACCAAGATATATAAAATTAAGTATATAGAGTCTGAATTAGATGAGAATTTCAAAAAGTACTTTTGCAATATTCTATAATATTGAACCAAGGGACATGAAATTTAGTAGGTTTTTTAAAAGGTACTTTTTGAGTTTTCTATAATAATGAACTTAGAAACATAAAATTAATTATGTAGAGCCCGGATTAGATCAGAACACATAAAAGGGAACTTTTTGTTACTTTTTCGTTCTACAAAAGGTACTTTTTGAATTTTCTATAATATTGAAATTAGAAACATGAAATTAATTATGTAGAGGATTAAGTGGGAACCCATAAAAAGGGGCTTCTTGGTACTTTTTCGTTCATACTTGTTTTTTACTAAAATGGGACCACAAAATTCATAAAATCATGTATTCAAATTCGTAAATTCTTTATTGAAAAAATTTCAGAATTTTTCTGATTAAAGTTACATACTATTTACGAAAAAACATTAATAAATATTCGTAATAATTCCAAACAATTACTTTACTAAAACAATAACACATGTTATTTGTATTTGTACTTAAATTCAAGCAAATTTTTTGTTTGAAACATATAAATAATTTATTGTATTTTGGCAATAATAATACATAAAATTTCTTATTGAATATATAACAATTTTGTTAAAAATATATATTGAATTAAAAGAAATACT
>NC_060952.1:48884711-48998609 GCF_022045245.1 Lucilia cuprina | reverse complement strand
ATATATAATATTTGTAACCTCTTGTTTTCTGAGGATGTAAGAGTAAAGTTTTAATGCAATGAAGGTTAAACGTTTATTAAGGTATATAATAAAGTTTCACAATGGCGGCTTTTAAGGGCAAAGAAATAAAATCTGCATAAAATTCAATTAGATTTTTTCGTTAATCGCAGCTGGATTTCACAAAAATTGTTTATAACAGACGATGCTATAAATCATACAAAGGATTTGCCTGGGCAGTTCCTAACCCTATTATTGGACCTTTTTGAAGTAATATATTTACCATTAGAAAAATTTAAAAATTATTTACTTTTCCTAAAAAAAACTTTTAAGCCGGATCCACAATACTAGCAACGTTTTCAGGGGATGTTCACAATGCTAGCAACCAATTCTTTTAAAAACTTAAGATTATCTTGCGGTCACAATACCACTATTTGATTTTGTACTCAATTTGCTTAATTTTTGATAGTATTTTATTTAATATGTATAAATTTTCATTTACAATTTTTGTTTTCAAATTATTATAAAATAACCGTCAACAATTTTTTCATACAAAATAAAGCTAAAGTTGAAGTATGTTCGACTTTTTCAAAGAACTTGAAAAACAAATATGAATGTATAGTCGGACATTGCCGACTATATGATACTCTACACCAGTCAGTATGTTAAAAAAGTGGATAATTTAAAAAAAAGCAATTTGTAATATTTTTTTTATTGACGAAAAAAGAGATTTACTACAAGAGGGCTTATAGGGGAGTAAGGGTAAATATGGGCCTATCTTTATACATTTTGGTAAAGGAATTCACGTCCATCTTAAAGTTATTTATGTAGATTTTCATCGTTTTATTAGAAATTATAAATGAATTTTGACCTTCAAGACATTTTCTGAAGGAGAGTTTGTATGAGGCCCAATCACTATAAAAGTTAGTAGTATTATTTATCATTTTATAAAACTAAGTTTTGCAGATTTTTTAACGTAATTATGAGCCCAAAGGCCCGATTCGCGGCGCACGGTGGTATGGGGGCTAGGCGAAATAATACATTTCAACCATTTTCAACAGCGTTCGTCCTTGAACCAAGAGAAGAGTATGTGCCAAATTTCATCAAATTATCTTGAAAATTACGACCTGTAGCGTGCGCACAAGGTTTACTTGGACACACAGAGAGACGGACGGACAGACGGCATAGCTTAATCGACTCAGTATAAAGTATACCAATCGAGCCGATTGGGTCTAGAACCAATATTTTTGGGTGTTACAAACATCAGCGCAAACGCATAATACCTTCGTTTACAGGCTTCGTAAATAGTATATTATTTTTATAAGAAAAATCCTGCAATTTTTTTAATAAAGAATTTACGAATTTGAGTACTTGAGTATGTTAAAACTGTGGATGATTTTTTTTTAAAATAAAGCATTTAATTTGTTTAATTGTGGAATATTTTTACTTATTGATGACAAAAAAGAGATTTTCTACAAGAGGGCTTATAGAGGAGAAGGGCCTATCCTTATAAATTTTTGTAGATGAAGAATACTTTTACTTCAAAGTCATTTATGTAGATTTTAATCGTTTTATTAGAAATTATAAGTTAATTTTGATCTTCAAGTCAATTTCTGAAGGGGAGTTTGTATGGGGGCTAGGGTCAAATGAGGCCCGATCACTATAAAAATTAGTAGTGTCATTTATTGTTCTATAAAACTAGTTTTTGCTTTTTTTGACTGTATAAAACATTTAACGTAACTATGAGCCTAGAGGCTCGATTCGGGGGTACGGTTGTATGGGGGATGAATATTAAATCAGAAGATCTGTTATAATTGTAAAAATCTTCTACTACTTTTTGCAATTTATAAAACCTATTATTATCGAATTTGTGAAGGTCATCAAGTCTAGTATAGAACTTGGTTTTTGCAGCTTTATGAACTTAAAAGCCCTATTCGGCGGGTTCAGTTGTATGGGGCTATGTGAAATAATGAACCGATGTTAATTTTTTTCAATAGACGAACTACGGTACCATAAATTATGTACCAAATTTCATTGAATTATCTCCAAAATTGCGACCTGTAGTTTAATTACAATGTTTAAAATCCCTATTCGGGGGTTGTATGGGGGCTAGGTGAAATAATGGACCGATCTTAACCATTTTCAATAGGGTTCGTCCCTAGGACAATAAAAAATTATGTACCAAATTTTATTGAATTATCTTCAAAATTGCGACCTGTAGTTTGATTACAAGGCTTGCATGGACGGACAGACTCGACTCAGAAGATGATTCTGAGTCGAATGGTATACTTTAAGGCAGACGTCGGCGCTAGTATTGTTCTGACAACGAAGATTTTCGGCAAATTACATGTACACAAAACGATCGCATACGAACCTCTAAACAAGAGCATCAAAAATACAAATATTTTATTTAGTTGCTTGACAGCATTCAACAAAGCAGGTTGATGTCGCTTTGTTAAAGAAATTGCAAACACAACTTGAAAAAAGCAAAAACAACTTGCAAAAGCAAGAGCATAATTTACAAAAACAACGTACACTCTAAATAATTTTCTAGAATGCATAACAATGAAAGTAAATAAGTTAATCTTGTTTCATACTTTTTTTGTACATTTTAATTAGAAATGTTGTTTCTATGTAAAGAAATTATCATTCCTAAGTACATTGATTACATATTGTTTATAAATATTCGCATTTTACAGTAATGCAATTTAATCTTCAAAATTAAAAATAACCAAATATTTTTTTCAGTGCAATTTCAATGAAAAAATGCCAATAGTGTGTGTGTAGTGGTGATTTTTTTATCTGCCTCTCTATCCGCCGGTATATGCTTTAAGGTAAGTATAGGACCAATATTATTGTGCGTTACAAACATCAGCACAAACTCAATATACCCTCCCCACTAAAGTGGTGTATGGTATAAAAAGTTTGTGGGAACATTAAAAGCAAGGCGAATTCATATAAGGTGGTGTTAATCAATCAGCTGATAATTTTTTTCTTAATTCGCCTGGTTTTCCTAGCTGTCAAGGTTTGTTATTGCTTACATTTTTAAATTTAAAAATTTCCGTTAAACAGAGAAAAACTTCGTTAATATTTTGAATAATTTATGTAAGAAATCTGAAAATACCAAACATCTCGTAAACAAATATCATTTTATTTAAATAATGGCATAATAGGTATGTATACAAATATGTTATTTAAGAGAAATATTTTTTCTATTAAATGTTAACATATTACAAAATATTGTTTTATATTTTATATAAAAATTGTGTAGATAACGTGATTAACTAAAAAAAGCTCTTCCGGAACACTTAATATTTAGAAACGCATACGAAGTATTTACCCGGCTGGCGGCAACTGACTTCTACGTTATGGCTTAATTTTGAAATCTATTAAATGTTAACAAATTAAACAATATTGTTTTATATATACACTATGTTGATAAAAAGATTAACTGAAAAAAGTCTGTTCCGGAACGCTTTATATAACAAAACCCATATGAGGTATTTACCCGTCCGGCGGCTGCACCATTATGGCCAAATATTGAAAATTACTCCGCCGAGTAGAATTATACATTCGCAACAAATATTCATTCCTTCGTAATATAATATTTTCATGAATATGTACTTTTTTTTGTTTATTTTTCACAAAAAATTAAGTTTTACTTAACTTAAGGCACTTACTTAAATTTTGCAAATTAAGCTGCCGGAATAGAATTTTTCGATGGAAACAAACATTATTCAATTCAGAATATATTTTCCTCACAAATTTTAATACCTTAATCTTTATTTTTAATATAATATAAACATTTTACAAAAATTTTTCATCAAATGAATTCTCCGTACATATGGTTTTTGACATTTACCAAAACCAAAAGCAAAAACAAAATACATGGGAAATGTTGTTGTTGCAGAACTGCCACCACCTTATCTGAATTCGCCTTGATTAAAAGTTTCCACACCAAACAAATTTGAAAAAAAAAAATTGTAATTTGTTTTGAAATTTTGTATGTGGAATTTTAATTTTTCTTATCAAATTCACAAACAGGGTGTATATATTTTTAAAACTTGGGAGCATTGTTATCCATACTTAATTTTTAATTAAGTATATCTATCGCTACTTATCAAATTGGTACTAAAACATGTATATAAACTTTGAAAAAAACACTATCACACAGGAAAAACTTTCGTTATAAATATTGTGAACTGCTTTCATTGAAAAAGTTAATATTATTTCAGAATAAGTTCCTAAATTGTATGAATTTTTTAATTTTTATTTTTTCAAACATAATCTAGAAGCCTTGACTTAAAATATTTAAAATATATTTTTATTTTCTTTTGTAAAAAAAATGTTTGAAATTTTCTTAGGGAAATTGTATGTCTGATTTTTAGAATAATAATTTTTAGAATAAAATCGATGAAATTTGCGCGTAATTGACGAGATTTTATGAACAAAAGATATTTAGCTATGTTTGCCGATGTTTTCTTATTTAAGATTTAGTTTTTCAGCATTTCAATTTATATTTTTTTATTATACAAAATACGCTAATAAAGGATTACTATCTCTAAATTAGTAGATAATAGTAGTTGCAATTAGTTCATGAATATTGCAAAAAAAGTCAAAATTCCAAAAAACTTCATCATGTACATATTAATACATTCTTTTTAATATTTTGAATGAAAATGGTTTGGGGAAAAAGTCATGTTCGATTTATACAATTTATTACAAAATTCATTCCAGTTATGTATTATTTTTTCTGTGTCATATTTTTTGGTTAACATACAAAAAAATACATAACAATAACGTTTAATTTAATAATATTTATTCTTATCTCATTTGAGTCAGAACTTTTTTGTGACATGTCATATTCAAGTGGCAGAATATATATTATGTATATAAAACAATCAACTCAAAAAGAGATTCTGAGTCGATCGATATTTTAAGGTTGGTGTAGGACTAATATTTTTGCGTGTTACAAACAGCAGTGCAAACATGGTTCTATAATAAATTTACATACTTATATTTACCATAAAATACAACATTATTAAAATTTGATGCGAACGAAAAAATTCGAATAAAAATTGTAAGATTAATCGAGTAACATTTTTTTCTTCGAACGAATAAAAAATTTTCAATCTAGAATAAAGAATAATTAGAAAAATGTTTGTCGAATAAGAAATATATAAATTTTTTATAAAACGAATACTAAATCAAATTTATATTTTGCAATATTAAAAGTGTAATGCTTTCTATTTCAGAAGTGATTCTATGAATTTTTTAAATGCTTGCAATAAGTGAAACAGAAAGTTCCTGAAGCAAGTCAAACATGATACAACGGCTGATGCAATGTGAGAATAGAGAGGTTGTTTACGAAATTTCAAAGTGCGTAGGATTGCATGAAGAAGTTATAAGTTGGTTGTACGATAGATCAAAATGTTGAAAAGAGCCGTTTATTTATTTCATTACGATTTTAATTCATTTTAACTATTTTAATTTGCAGAACACCAAATTCCATTTTACTTACAAAACAGACTTTATAGTCTTTTTTAACCAATATTTTATTAATTTTTTTTTAATTATTAAAAATTTCATTTTATTAAAAAGTATAATTATTTTTTAATAATCCAGATATATTTGTTTGGTACTATATACCTTTTTTAATATATTATGGTTCTTTAATATATAGTTAATATTAATTAATAAACTAAGTTTTTTGTGCAAATTCTGTTGAAATTTATCATTTAATTGAAAATCTTAGTTATGAAATTTATTTTTTTTATTTCATAATTTTTAACAAAATTGTTTTTCTTCTCGTTTAAAAAAATATTTGAAATCTTTCGTTTTTACATTTGGTCTTGTGTATTTTTGCAAATTTGTATATGATTATGTTATTAACAAATAAAATGAAGTCATTTTATTAAATGTAACAATTTTTCCATATTCATTATTTTTAAACAAATCCAATTTATAAGCTATCTTAGAATCAGTAGAAATTGCTGCCTTAGTAATAAGTTATGATAAGTAAAATATATAAGAACTAAAAAAAAACAAGTAAGAGTGCTATATTCGGCTGTGCCGAATCTTATATACCCTTCACCATAGTGTATTTTAAACATCTTTTATAAATTTTAAATTTTTTCCTGACTACATTATTATTATCTATTATCTATTATTATCTATTTGTTAAAAAATGTTTGAAATTTTCTTAGGAAAATTTTTAGATTAAAATCGATAAAATCTGCACATAATTGGTTGGATTTTATGAAGAATGATAATTAACTATGTTTGCTAACTAAAGTATTAATGGTGTAAATAAATAAACCTGTTCATCATATAATTACCAATTTTTAATTGTTGAACCACATGTCTTCATCTACGGAATGAAGAAATACAAGCATATTAAGGTGATTTGGAGACAGACGTGTACGGAGTTGGTTAGCTATTATTTATATTTTTTCTATTTGTTGCAATTTTTTGAGTTTTTTCGACTTCTTTCTATTTTCGACTTTTTTCGACTTTTTCCGACTATTTTCGACTTTTTCCGATTTTTCTTCGACTTTTTCCGACCTTTTGACTTTTTCCGACTTTTCGACTTTTTTCGACTCTTTCCGACTTTTCGACTTTTTTACAAAGTCGACCTTTCGACTTTTTTTCATAGACGATAGTCGAGTTATCGACTTTTTTGGAACAAAATAGTCGACTTCGACTTTTTTGGAACAAAATAGTCGACTTCGACTTTCGATTATTCGAAAGTAGATTTATAGAACCCTACCACGGAGCAAGAAACATCGTATGTGTGTAAAAAACAATAAAAAAAAAACAAGTAAGAAGTTATAGTCTGGCTAGGCCGACCACATAATACCCTACACCAGGGGTCGGCAAACTATGGCTCGCGAGCCAAACGTGGCTCTTTGGATGTGGAGCTGTTTCTCTTTAGTTTCATACACACATTTTATTTATTAAAAAATATATATATTATAAAATCATTCCGATTTATAATGAGTAACGCAACTAATGTATATATGTATACACATCTTTGTAACTTTGCTTAATCGTTCTGTACATGAGCAAAATAAAAACAAATACTTTTTGAATGAGAAAGAAAGCAACACAATTAGCTTTTCGCTCATTTCATTTTAAATCCGCATTGAGCCATTTGGAACTGGTATTGGATATTAATATTCAGTTAATAAATTTAAAAAGTAAAACTTTGTACTATGAAAAATTGTCAAAGTTTAAAAGCAAGTTGGAAGAGTTAGATAAAAAGCTAACTAACATATGAAAATGAGTCACTTTTTGAATCTTAAACAACATGTTTTGATCCAAACATTCTAAAGCCATCACTCCCGTTGAATTTGTTCCATGTACAAGTTAATATTGTAAGTAAATGTTTAATTCTTTAAAGTATTAATAGAAAAGTTCCCTATAAACAAATGGGGTATCATATCAGCGATAAGATGTAAGTCATGATCTTGGGTTTGTGCTGATGTTTGTAACATACAAAAATATATGTCCTTAGTATACCAATCGACTTAGAATCGTTTCCTGAGTCGATTAGATTAAAAAATCGGTCCATTATTTCACCTAGCCACATACAACAGAACCCCCGAAAAGGGCTTCTGAGCTCATAATTATGTTAAATATACCTGCATATCGATAAAAAGCGGCACAACTAAGTTTTATACAAGCCTTGATGACCTTGTCAAGTTTCAGAAAGATCGGCCCCCATTTGACCCTAGCTCCCATACAAAGTCCACTTCAGAAAATTACTTGAATGTCCAAAATTAACTTATAAACACAAATATCAGGGTGAAACTAAGCAAAAATAAATATTATATAAATATAAATATACATATTCACAAAACTTTATCGGGCTTGGTCCATATGAGCGTTGAGAGTAATTTTCTGAAGTAGACCTTACAATTCCGATCATCTTTAAATTTGGTCGAGAGATTTTGTTTTTATAAAACTGCTATTATTAAGTCACTTAAGAGCGATACTACCATGAGTGGTAGTATCAGTCATGTTTGTGTTGAATTTTGTTATAATACTGCTATTATTAAGCCTGTCAAACTTGAAAGATAGATTTTTGTTATTATACTACTTGTTTATGTCGAATTTCGTCGCTATACTTCTACTGTTATGTCAATTATGTTCGCTAGAGTAATTTTCTGAAAGATTCCTTGGGTTGATCAATTATGGTTCGATGTCTTCATAGCATAATTTCTGTTTGCATAAAAAAATTCTGCAATTTTTTCTCCATTGCTGCCACACTTATCTGTATTATGGCAAATGCCTTTTATCACTACCTGTGTTATTACTGTTGCCTAACTCTAATAAATGTTTATCTTTATATAACAAATATTTAAAAAACATATGAAAGTTCAAAAAGTATTTGTTGTCAAAAATGTATATAATTAAAACAAAATTCATATAATTAAAACAAAATTCATTAAAATTCAATTCATAAAGTATTTGTAATGTTTCAATGAATGAACATTTTGTGGCTCTTTTAAAACCCATGTTTTGTAAAGTGCAAATTTTGGCTCTTCCGATTCAAAAGTTTGCCGACCCCTGCTATAGACTACTAAACAGCTGAACCGATTATCTTAAAATTTTCACAGCGAATTCCAGTATGTGTGGAATAGGTAATAGGATACTTTTTATTTTGGAATTTTAAGTGGGCGAGGAGCCACGCCCACATTAAAAAATATCAAATTCGTATATTTGAGATAATATAACAGTTAGAGTGCTCAAATTTTGTATGTACATATGTAGGTATAGATATATGTATATAGTTTGTGTATGTATTAAATGTATGTAATAGGTATATAAATTATTAACAGTCGATCGTTTAATCGTTACAATTTAAGCGACTAATTGCTTGAACAAATAAAAATAAATAATTATACATATATATGTCTAAAAGATCTTTCAATAAAAAGTATTCATACATTAATTTATAATGGATTTGAAAATATTTTCTGTGTATCATTTCATAACGAGAGCAACTAAATTAAATTGTTTTTGTTTTGTGTATAGTTTGTTTTTTGCTGAGAATATTTGTATTGCGTGTGTACAAGTGAGAATAACACATTGTCAGCAAGGGCATGTTTGGCCGCCAATGATTTGAACACTCATGTAAACAGCGGCACCTCCCATATTAAATAAATAAAAAAATCGGAGCCAATTTATGTCAATATGATTATTGAAGATAAAAAGTGGGCGGTCTAGCATTAGGGGCGTGGCACCTCCCATATAAATTAAATACAAAAATTCGTTGTAAACTATTACAGTTAGAATCTTAAAATGTTCGCACAAATAATTTCAACATCCATGTAAACATTTTGGGTAATAAATTGGCGGAACACCCATGAGGGGAGCGGCACTTCCCATATAAATTAAATACAAAAATTTGTTTATCTTGGAAACTAGTACAGTTAGAATCTTCAATTCTTGCAGGAATAACTTCAACATCCATGTAAACATTTTGGGTAATAAATGTGTAAATGTGTGGTAAAGAGTTCTAAAATTTTGTCGGAGCTTCTTTAGTGTCAATATGATTATTTAGGATAAAATGTGGTAGGATTTTTACATTCATCTGAACATTTAGAGTATAACGACCGAACTTTTAATGGGGACTATGAATAAAATACAAAATATTGTTTATCTAGGAAAATATAGAGCTAGATTCATAAAATTTTACTTATATTACATTAATATTCATCTAAACATTTTGAGGCGGACTTTAATCTGGGGAGCTTGAAGCCCCCACATGAATTAAATAGAAAAAATAGTTATCTAGGAAACTATTAGAGCTAGAATCCTTAAATTTTGTATAAATAACTTTGACATTCATGTGAACATTTAGAAAATAATGGGCTGCATTTCAGTGGGGGGCTTGACACTACATATATGTATTAAATACAAAATTTCGTATATCTTGAAAACTGTTAGATAATTCAAATTTTTCATAGAAAGATAGAATTTGCTTGGCATCTTTCATATGTAACATATTGTTAATCTGGAAAACTTTGTGGTTAGAATTTTCATTTATTTATATTAGAGGGTAAAAAAATATTGTATATCCCAAGGCCCCCCGGGGGCATGTTACCTTGGCGAAGACCTCCGCCATGGTGTTATTGCAATCCCGGGGTATAAAGAGGGCCCAATACCTCCAGTCTGACCGCAATATAGAAACCCAGCCCCACTTTGTCCCCCAATTTAGAGCCATCTGTGTAACAACGGATTCCTAATGGTATTTGCTCTAATGTTCCGCTTGACCAAGACATTCTATCTGGGATCAGCGTTTCAAAGTTTCCGAAGTCATATTCTGTGTCTGGTATACGATCAGGCAAGTCCGATGATTGTGTATAACCTTCCAATGTGTCCAGTATACATTGATGACATGTCCTATAACCCTTTATGTCTAAAGCAGTCCACCAGATTATTGAAGCATAAGCTAGAATTGGTCTAATTACAGTTTTATAAAGCCAATTTGTCATAATAGGACTAAGACCCCATTTCATGCCTATAGTTCTCTAAAAATCGCCCAGCACCGATGTGCCTTGTTAATCCTATCATCTATGTAGTGTCTCCATTTTAATTTCCGGTCGAGGATAACACTATAACTTAACTTTGTCACTGGTATCTTCTTGCCCAGGAAGCAAGGTTCAGTATACGTAGACATTTTTGTATTTCTTGTGAAAAGACAGATTTCCGTTTTTGCCGGGTTAACATTGAGGCCTCTCGGTTGAGCCCAGCTCAAGGCCGTATTCAGAGCCACCTCAGCTCTTCTACAAAGTAATTTGGATCCTTTCCCTTTAAAAGTATTACGACATCGTCTGCATAGCAGACAGGTTGACATCCCTTTCAATCGGCACCTCCCCAATTTTGGAAAGGGCAGCTGCACCTTCTTTTAACGAGTTAGTGGTATCTTTCTCGCTTTTAGGATTTGATAACTTAACGTTATCAGTAGTTGCTACTGATGTTGTGGTCTTAGGTATTTTAGTGTCCTTTTTGAGGCTTGTTGTAACAGCCCTTCCAATCGGCACCTTCCCAATTTTGAATATGACAGCTTTAGAGGCGAAGTAAGCCCTACCTTTATTCTTGGCAAGACTAGCCATAGATTTCTGGTCGATACTTATTACAAATAAAGTTCCCTCAGGTTCTTCCTTCCTATAAAAGACGTCCCATTTTTCCACGGCCAGCTCAACATTTTGACCACCAAGAATTTCCAGTATACGTTCATTAGCCAGTTTACTGCCCCATCCTTTTATGTAGACAGTGGACTTTAAGAGCACCGAAAGCTCGCTCTTCTTTGCCAGTCCCAGCTTAGCGTCGTCCAAGTTCTTTAGGATGCTCACATATTGGTGAGATGCCAACCTCATCAACATCACGCCCATTCTGAACTCGCAGCTCACGCTCTCTATTGGTTGTTTGCCCTTTGAAGCGATTGCGTGGTCCACTATCTTATTGTTCACCAGATCTTCTACCTTACTCTGTTGATCTATTGGAATTTTGCCTATCGGATTACCGGCATCGTAAACTGCATAACAGAGATCGTCCCGGTGTCTTCTTTTGTCAACTTTGGCGTAAGATGGCGGCTATTTTCCTTTTCTACTGTCAAGCCTATTATTCCTCGCTTTTAGGGGTTTCTTTTGAGATACCCTTACCTTCGAGGTTGATTTCGCCGACGTGGTCGTCTTCGGATATCTATCTTGGCGTTGTCACCCTTACTCTCAAGATTCTGACTTGAGGTTCCTTTGAGTGAAGTATGGCTTGGCTTCGACTGTGTATATGAAGACGGGGAGCTCTTTTTCTTCTTAGCTTTATTCTCAGTTGTCAACTCTTCGGGAGACCTGATCCTCTTTGCCTCAGATCTTGTGATAGAGTCCGATTTTTCCTTTGGAGTGTCGTTGGATTGACTAACTGTGATTTCCTGAAGCATCTTTTTCAGCTTCCTCCTCTATGCTCCAGATAGTCTTTTCTTAGTAATAGGTAGTTTAGCTATGCTATCACTCACCTGTTTCACCACTTGCCCTACTTCATCCTTTTGGGATTTGCTATAATGGTGGTGTTATTATCTTCTGAGGATTCAGAGTCGGAACCCTCACCTATATTTAAAGGCTGAATACATCTCCATATTTTTGCCAGTGGCATGCTGTACACTTGACGCATTGTCCGCCAAGGAGGCCAAGGTATTGCCTCCGTAGTAGTATTTTGCCCACGATTGCGGGATGACGACGACACGTGACTCGCGAGTAGATCAACACTTGCCGCTGGTACTGGGTTATTTAGGCCCTGCACCGTAACATTTATCTTATTTTTATTTTCCATATTTTTGGTCCGCGGGGAATATAATATTCTAAGGTGGTGGACAATCTCCCCTTCCACAGCTTAAGTGAAATTAAAGCTGGAAGAAGACAAATGGTCCATCACCACCCCCTATCCGCCACCCGGGGACGCGCTCGGTAGGAAAAACTGAAAAACTCCCCGAGCCTGGAAAACGGGAATAATTTCTAGTATTTGATAAAAAACTAAACAAAGAATTAAAGTGAAAGAAGTGAAAATAATATTTTTGTTTATAAACCGTGCAAAAGTTATTTTCAAACATGATCTATGCGTACAGGAAACTGTGGATCATTAGTATTAACTCTATGTACTCAATTTTTCATAATCAGCTCTTATGCTCCTGTAAAAGGACTTTAAAGTTTAAAAGACATCCAATTTCAAAAGATGGAATTCCAAATTTGGTATTAATATTAATTTAAAATGAAGCTGAGTTCCTCTGCTTCAAAATAATATAATTTATTTTAAATCATCAAGATCATCAAGAAAGAATTAGAAATCTCAAAGAAAATTTGTCTCAAAAAAGTAGTTGAAAGTTTTTGAGTCGAAAATGAAACCGTTTTAAATTTAATTTCTTTTTCGTTTTTTCTCTAAGTGTACAGATTCCCAGCTTTCATTTGATACTAATATTAGCATTATACCGGTCATAGCCAATGTGCAAAAATTGCCACCTGAGTCTTCATTGAAGACAAAGGAGCGATGGTAGACCGTTCTCAAGTCTACCCTGTGGATGAAAAAGACCACCGTGAGATAAGGCCGACACGGCAGGTGCTCACGTTAAAACTATCGACAGTCTGTATATCCCAAGGCATTAGAGTAAAGAATTATTTTTTAAGACTAAAGGTATATATTAAATTGTAGCAAGTAAAAAGCAAATATATCATTAATGTATTATTTTAAAATTTAAATGAAATATATTGTCACCAAGAGAAATTATAATAAACATTTAAGAAAAATGTTATAATTTAGTAACTAAATAATTTTTTTGATTATGTATTTAATTTCGATAGGGGTAGCGAAGCACACCGGGTCATGGATAGTATAATTTATATAATAATTTATATTATTCACTAATTCTGATTAATTATCGGATATAATTCTTAAGCCATTTTATATTATACTTCAGAAAATTTTGATAAAGTATAAGAATTATTTCGATAGGGGTAGCGAAGCACACCGGGTAATGGCTACTATAATTTATATTATTCACAATTATCGGATACAATTCTTAAGCCATTTTATATTACTTCTGAAAATTTTGATAAAGTATAAGAATTATATCAGAAAATTTCTGACATCAGCCATGTTTGATGAAATTGTTTACGTTACTAGAGCTGTCAATTACTAGTGATAAAAATTATTCGAAGAAAATATTTTTTTATTTGAGTGGTCGATTATTCGAACGCATAACGAATAAAAGATTTTATTCGAATATTAAAAAAATATATACATAAAACTTGCAAAACACCCAAAGATCTTAAGATGTGAGTAAAATGGTATATGTATACCATGTTTAGAGAAATATGTGTACATTTCATCAAGTAGGTAACATGTGTGGATATTGTATTGTATTTGTAATTTCGTTTGTAACACATCCAAATATTGAGTCCTTATTAGATTCTAAAACGATCTAGCCGACCATCCGCCCGCCTGTCTGCTGAAAACACGATAGGAGGAGCTAGGGAATTGAAATTTTGAACAAATATTTTTGTTTGTTATTTAAAATGGGCAATATCTGTCAACGATTTTACCTAGTACCCATTAAGGTTCTGTTCAGAAAATTACTTAACATAGATGACTCGCTTAAAAGTACCAGTATAGCAACTAAATTCTACATAAAAAAGTTTACAACCAAGTTACGTATATTGTACACAAATGTTACAATTTTGAAAACAATCTCTTAATACAATTTTATTTTGTAAAACAACATTTTTAATGAAGGTGAGAAAAGGTAATTGCAATTTTATAGTAAAATGTTTCTTTTTTTATATAATAAATAAAAATTATAACAGTTTTAAAAAGAAAAACAAACATTTAAGCTTAATTTTTTATTACCACTTTAGCGGGGAGGAATCTTTCTGAAAATTACTCTAGTGATCATAATTGACATAACAGTAGAAGTATAGCCACGAAATTCGGCATAAACAAGTTGTATAATAACAAAAATCTATCTTTTAAATTTGACAGGCTTTATAATAGCAGTATTATAACAAAATACAACACAAACATGATTGATACTACCACTCATATTAGATCCCCATTAGAAAATGAACCTATCGCTCTTAAGTGACTTAATAATAGCAGTTTTATTAAAACAAATTCAAGTAATTTTCTGAAGGGGACTTTGTATGGGAGCTAGGGTCAAATGGGGGCCGATCTTTCTGAAATTTGACAAGGTCATCAAGGGTTGTATAAAACTTAGTTGTGCCGCTTTTTATCGTTATACAGGTATATTTAACATAATTATGAGCTCAGAAGCCCTTTTCGGGGTTCTGTTGTATGGGGGCTAGGTGAAATAATGGACCGATTTTCCAATTCCAAATAGCTCAATGCGGATTTAAAATGAAATGAGCGAAAGGCTAATTGTGTTGCTTTCTTTCTCATTCAAAAAGTATTTGAAGGGCTTATTGCAGTAACTCGGTAAGCCACCCACCATCACAATTTGATTTTATGAGCTTTTTGATTTGCTAGAAACCATATCTATTGTCCCTAAATGGATTTTTAGCGTTATATGGTAATTTGGCGATATAAGGGTCATGCTTCTTTTTCTATTTAAACTATCTGTAAGAAATTTGATTTCATTAACTCGATATGCCACATATTTTTTTTTACTTTATAAGAAAGTCCTTTCTAAAGATGAATATAGATATAAATTGATAATATTTCATGTTGTTGTGATAAAACAATATAAGACAAGTTTTATAACACTACGAAAAAATTATATTTGTCAAAATCTCAAGAGATATCATTTTTTGAAATTAAAGTGGCTTACCATGTTACTGCACAAAAATAATTTCATTTATAATTATTTTGTTTTGTTTATAAATTAAATTTCATATTGCGAAAAAATCGTATATAAAGTTCAAACTATATGCATAATATAAAATCATACTAAATTACTAAAGACATATACAGAAACCTTTTTCAAGCAATGGAAATTTCTAAAATCCATGCAAGAAATCTGAGCCAATATTGATTGAAATTAGTTCAGATGTTTGAAATAACAATCAAGAAGAAAAATATAAACTGTGCAAGTTTATCACAAATTTTAATCTGAATGTTAACTGCAAAGTCATTATATTTACAATATTTTTTGCCTATACCAAATCATACTACATGACCTGTTTTTGCTGTAGAATAATTAAGTTGTATTTAGCCAAATTTATTCTCATATATAAAATAGCTAAAAATATACCGAAATATAAATTTCATATTGAAAATAAAATTTATATATTTTTTGAAGCAAGAACATGATAAGCCATGTACTAGAACTTGGTTTTTGAAAATAAAAAATATTCAATTATTATTAGGCAGTACTTGATAAGCCACAATTTTTTGCTAAAACAGTGGTTTCCACTTTATTTATGATGTCCATCTATTGGCATCCGATAGCAATGGACCTTAGATGATTATTCAGCGCGTTTAAAGAACAAATTTTACAAGTAGGAAAGTATAGTAGGGCATGGCCGACCATATAATACCCTACACCATGAGTATATTTTTAAAATTTTTACTTTTTATAAAGAAACTTTTATGTTGAATATTATTCCAAAATATTTAAGCAATTTATTGATAAAAAACCAAAATTTCTAAATGAGGCTTTATATAGGTCAAATATGGGCCGATCCTCGATAAATTTGGGAAAAGGATATATTTTTAAATAACAGTTAGTTTTGTTGAGTCTCATTGCGATACAAATGGTTACAAGTCAATTTTAGACGTTTAAGACATTTTTTGAAGGGGGGTTTGTATGGGGGCTAGGGTCAAATAAGTCCTTATGAAAATCTGCAGTGTCATTTATACTCATTTGTACCTATTTTTAGAGAGATAATAGAATATTTGACGTAATTATGACATAAAAAGTTCTAATCGGGAGGTACGGTTGTATGGGGGCTAGGTGAAATAATGGACCGATTTCAACCATTTTCAAAAGGCTTCGTCCCTGTGCCAAAAAACATGCTTGGTTCAAATTTCATCAAATTATCTTGAAAATTGCGGCCTGCGACCTTGCGCACAAAGTTTACATGAACAGCCGGACAGACGAACGGACATGTCTTAATCGATTCAAAAAATGATTCTGAATCGATCGGTATACTTTAAGGCATTAATCCAATATTTTTGTATGTTACAAACATCAGCACAAACGTATAATACCCTCCCCACTATAGTGGTGTAGGGTATAAAAATTCCTATTTTATGAGAATTTTTTTTGGGTTTGTGCTGATGTTTGTAACATAGAAAAATATTCGTCCAATATCCAAAAGTATACCAATCGGCTTAGAATCATTTTCTGAGTCGATTAAGCAAGGTACAGGCCGCAATTTGAAAGATAAGCACACACGCTTCTTTTGGCCCAGGGACGAAGCCTATTGAAAATGGTTAATATTGGTTCATTATTTCGACTAGCTTCCATACAACCGTACCCCCCAAATAGGGCCTTTTGGCTTATAATTAATTTAAATGATCTATTATGTTAACAAAAGTCGACAAAACTTAGTTTTATAGAACTCTAAATGACACTACCGATTTTTGTAAAGATCGGGCTTCATTTGATCCTATCCCCCATACAAACTCCCCTTCAGTAAATGACTTAAAGGTCAAAATTCACTTACAAACACTATTAACACTTTTAAATTCTACATAAATATTATTGAAGAAGACTTAAGTCCCCCTACCAACATTTTTAAGGATAGGGCCATATTTTGCCCTACTCCCCTTTGAACCCTCTTGTAAAAAAATCTTTTTTTGCCAAAATAAAAGTAAAAATACTCCGAAATAAAGTTAAAAAAACAAACCAAATGCTTTATTTTTTTAAATAATCCCCATTGTTAACATACATACTGACAGGTGTAGGGTGTTATATAGTCGGCTACGCCCGACTATACATTCATACTTGTTTAAACTTTAGTGTCGATTTACTCAAAATTTTATTTTTGTGGCATACCGAGTTACTGCAATAAGCCCTTCATTTGTTTTTATTTTGCTCATGTAAATAACGATTAAGCAAAATTACATAGTTGTGTATACATATATACATTAGTAGCGTTGCTCTTTATAAATCAGAATGATTTTATAATATAAAGGCTATACCCAGTGTGCTTCGCTACCCTCATCGTAATGGAATAAAATAAATATCATTATTGTAAATGTATAAATATCTGCAATGTCAAAAATTCCCCTTTTAGAGAACTCTTTAAGTTTGATTTTATGATTCTAGTCTCAATATTACAGAAAATTAGAAAAAAACAGTTGAAGAACGAAAAAGTACCAGACAGTGCCTTTTTATACATTTTCATTAAATCAGGATGACGCATGTTTAATTTTCAACCAGAAACCAAAAAATCACATAAAGATTTTTATACAATCAGGAAGCTACATGTCCAATTTAATGTTTTTAGGTTCAATATTATAGAAAATTCGAAAAGTATTAGTAAAAGAACAAAAAAGTACCAGAGTATGCTTTTTCAATTTTTGTTCAATTGGGATACTGCGTGTTTAATTTTATGTTTATATATTCAATATTTTAGAAAGCTCTAAAAGTACCAGTACCAGTGAAGTACGAAAAAGTACCAAAGGTCCTATTTTGTTTAATTTCATGTTCCTAAGTTCAATATTATAGAAAATTCAAAAAGTACCAGAAAATATTACAGTTTAAATTTTCATTCACTCAAGTCCCTGACTGCTTTTATAGATTCTAATTAACTCCGGGCTCCACATGCTTAATTTAATGTTTCTAGGATCAATATTATAAAAAACACAAAAAGTACCTTTTGAAGAACGAAAAAGTACCAAAAAGTGCCCATTTATAGGTTCTCACTTAATCCACGCTCTAAACTCTTAATTTCATGTTTCTAGGTTCAATATTATACAAAAATCCAAAAAGTACCTTTTGAAGAACGAAAAAGTACCAAAAGTCCCCTTTTGTAGGTTCTCACTTAATCCATCCTCTACATACTTAATTTCATGTTTCTAGGTTCAATATTATAGGAAATTCAAAAAGTACCTTTTGAAGAACGAAAAAGTACCAAAAAGTCCCCTTTTATAAATTCTCATTTACTCCGGGCTCTACATACTTAATTTCATGTTACTAGGTTCAATATTATAGGAAATTCAAAAAGTACCTTTTGAGAACGAAAAAGTATCAAAAAGTCCCCTTTTATAGATTCTCATTTACTCCGGGCTCTACATGCTTAATTTCATTTTTCTAGGTTAAATTTTATAGAAAACTCAAAAAGTACCTTTTGTAGAACGAAAAAGTACCAAAAAGTCCGCTTTTATAGATTCTCATTTTCTACGTGCTCTACATGCTTAATTTCATGTTTCTAGGTTCAATATTATAGAAAATTCAAAAAGTACCAGTCGAAGTACGAAAAAGTACCAATAATTACCCTTTTATAGATTCTCACTTACTCCGGGCTCTACATGCTTAATTTCATCTTCTAGGTTTAATTTTAAAGAAAACTCAAGAAAATACCTGCGTAGAACGAAAAAGTATCGAAAAGTCTCTTTATTATTAATTTCATGTTTCGATTTCAATATCAAAGAAAACTCAAAAACTACCAGATGGAGAATGAAAAAGTACCAAAAAATCCCTTTTATAGGTCCCAAAAGGTACTTTTTGAGTTTTCTATAAAATTTAACCTAAAAAAATTAAATTAAGCATGTAGAGCCCGGAGTAAATGGGAATCTATAAAAGGGACTTTTTGGTACTTTTTCGTTCTTCAAAAGGTACTTTTTGAATTTCCTATAATATTGAACCTAGAAACATGAAATTAAGTATGTAGAGGATGGATTAAGTGAGAACCTATAAAAGGGGACTTTTGGTACTTTTTCGTTCTTCAAAAGGTACTTTTTGGATTTTTGTATAATATTGAACCTAGAAACATGAAATTAAGCATGTAGAGCCCGGAGTAAATGAGAATCTATAAAAGGAGACTTTTTGGTACTGTTTCGTTCTACAAAAGGTACTTTTTGAGTTTTCTATAAAAGTTAACCTAGAAACATGAAATTAAGCATGTAGAGCCCGGAGTAAATGAGAATCTATAAAATAATAAATAAAAGGGGACTTTTTGTTCTTCAAAAGGTACTTTTTGGATTTTTGTATAATATTGAACCTAGAAACATGAAATTAAGCACGTAGAGCCCGGATTAAGTGAGGACCTATAAAAGGGGACTTTTTGGTACTATTCCGTTCTTTAAAAGGTGCATTTTGAATTTTCAATAATATTGAATCTAGAAACATGAAATTAAGCGTTTAGAGCCTATTTTTAAGTGAGAACATATAAAAGGGCACTTTTTGGTACTTTTTCGTTCTTCAAAAGGTACTTTTTGTGTTTTTTTATAATATTGATCCTAGAAACATGAAATTAAGCATGTGGAGTCCGGAGTTAATTAGAATCTATAAAAGCAATCAGGGACTTGAGTGAATGAAAATTTAAACTGGAATATTTTTGAATTTTCTATAACATTGAACTTAGGAACATAAAATTAAATAAAATAGGTCCTTTGGTACTTTGAACGAAAATTGAAAAAGCATACTCTGGTACTTTTTTGTTCTTTTACTAATACTTTTCGAATTTTCTATAATATTGAACCTAAAAACATTAAATTGGACATGTAGCTTCCTGATTGTATAAAAATCTTTATGCGATTTTTTTGGTTTCTGGTTGAAAATTAAACATGCGTCATCCTGATTTAATGAAAATATATAAAAAGGCACTGTCTGGTACCACCCCATACGAATTAAATACTAAATTTATCTGGGAAACTATTGTAGTTAAAATCTTAAAATTTTGCACTAATACCTAAGTCCATAGGGATAGTTGTTGAGAAAATGGGCGGAATCGCTATAGTGTAAGTGGTACTCTCCATAATAATAAAATGTTAAATTCGTATATTTAGGAATATATAACAGCTAGAGTCCTCAAATTTTGTCGGAACCACTTTAGTGTCAATGTGATTATTTAAGGACAAAAGAAGTGGACTAGCGTAGGGGCGTGGCACTTCCCAAAAATTCGCCTATCTGGGAAACAATTTGAGTTAGAATTTTAAAATTTTGCACAAAGATCTTTAGCATTCATGTAAACATTTTGGGTAATAAATTGGCGTACTACCAATGGGGCGTTGCACATCCCATATGAATAAAATGTGCAAAAATTATTTTATCTAAGAAACTAATAAAGCTAGTTTCGTCAAAGCGGACTTTCATTAGGGAGAATGGAAGCCCCATATTAATAAAATAGTAAAAATCCTAAAAAAGTAAAAATCCTTAAAAATTTGCACGAAAACTTTGAATTTTTAATTTTTAATTTACATTGCTTTTAGGGTAGCAAAGCACAGTGGGATTAGCTAGTAAATTAAATATAAGAAAAAAAAATTCATCAAACGTTGATCAGAATAGTCAGGCCATATAATTGATCAGACTTTGTCCGGGAAACTATTATATCAAAAGTCCTTAAAATTTTCCGCGAAAACTTTGAATTTAATATGTTTTTAATTTACATTGCTTTTAGGGTAGCAAAGCACAGTGAGTTTAGCTAGTAAATTAAATATAAGAAAAAAATTTTTATCAGACGTTGATCAGACTACTTGATCAGACTTTCTTATTCTTGATCAGACTTTTGTATGAACTGTCGTACATTTTATCTGACATTTATCCGACTTCCATCAGACTTTTTTATATTTGATCTGACTTTCGTACGAAATGTCGAAAGAATGTCCGACATGGTATTATTGTCCGACTTCAAGCAGATTTGTCGAAAATTCCTTCAGAATTTCCCCAAGAATTTACAACAGATTTCGTACCGAATTCTGACCAACAATTCTGCACATTTTTCCTCAGACAAAGAGTTCCGAATTCCGAGAAACCACAAAATCTGCAACTTGTGCAGACATTCGGTTAGGAATTCGGCAAAACTTATTTAGTGCGTAGCTAATGTAAAATAGGATTTCATAATATAATACATATATAGAAACCAGGTAAAACGCAAATATGCTCTAAAAAAGAGTTTAAGGCGCTTAAAATATGCAGTAAAAAACTCGAGATATGATTATAAAATTTAAAAATATGCTCTGAAAATAAATTTTCTGTTTATTTTTTAACATTGAAAAGCTTAACAAGACTGAAAATTTAATGAAATATACAATATGTAATGTCAAAAATAAATTTTCTGTTTATTTTTTAACATTGAAAAGCTTAACAATACTGAAATATTCAATATTTAATGTCAAATTTCATGCTACAAGATTTTGATAATTAATTAATCTCATAGTTCAAAGAACTACTTTAATAGAATTCCGTTTTACGTTCAAACAACCAATTAATAATATTTGTTCATTTTGTTAAATATTTGGTTGTTTATTATTTGTTTTGTTTATATAACTATTATTGTTTACTCTTCTTCCGAAAAACGTTAACAATTCGATCACCATTCCGCAATACTTCCTAAATTCAAACTAGTAGTAGTATACACAAGTTTCAAACGATGACACTAACTCTAACACTACACAACAAAACCAGACAACTTAAACTGAGAACCCATTATTAACAGGTTGGTTTCCACAATCAAATTACGATCTTTGCGCTACGTCAGTCAAACTTCCTCAGTTTTGGACAAATTGTCCCGGTGCTTAGTTTATTTATGCAGAAATACAATTTACGACCAAAGGCATATCTTTAGACAGAACAAAATATGAACACATTATTACAGCACTTCCGCAAGAAGTTATAATAATTGTTCTAGATATAATTCAAAATCTACCACCTAATAATCTTTATCATAATCTTAAAAAGGCATTAGTGGAACGACATTCATTAAGTGAAACTTCCCGGTTAGAGAAAATTTTGTCAGATAGTGAAATGGGCAACAAAAAACAATCCGAGTTTTATCGCTCATTGTCTTTATTAGATGGAACTAGTTTTAGTCCTGATATTTTGAAGAAATTATGGTTGAGGAAACTCCCATTAATGAAATGATACAATTAGCATATAAGATATGGGATGTTATGTTTAATGGCGAAGTTGCCAATATTAAAGATCATAACTAAACAAACATTGAATATGTTGTCGAAAATTTTACGAAAACCTTGTGTGAAAAAATGACAAAGTTATGCGTTGAAATTAACTCCCTTCATCACGTTAATTCTATTGAAGTAGGTATAGGAGAAGTTCTCGTTCAAGAGTACGATCTAGTAGTAGAGATTGGTTATGCAGATAATTTGATACATTTCTTTCACTTATATTCAAAGCTTGTTAACTAACATTTTAATCGATGTTGTCATATTATTATTATTATTATTATTATTATTATTATCATTAATAGTTTTTTAAAACGATTAAAAAGGTTTGGTCTAATAAAATATAAAGTAATTTTGGCTTTTTTACACAAAAAAAATATAAATAAATTTAAAAAAATAAAGTTAATTTTTAACTAAAAAAAAAAGATTAAATTTAAAAA
Source organism: Lucilia cuprina (assembly GCF_022045245.1). NCBI lineage: Eukaryota > Metazoa > Arthropoda > Insecta > Diptera > Calliphoridae > Lucilia > Lucilia cuprina. Next base: position 48,975,588 of record NC_060952.1, on the reverse strand, counting down.
AATTGTTTTTTAAATATACAAATATGAAAAACCAGAGCGAAAATCATCAAAATATTCATTAAAAAAGTAAAATATGCTCTAAAAACTCGAAAATATGCCTTACATATGCTAATATGAAAAACTAGATCGAAAATCATCAAAATATTCATTAAAAAAGTAAAATATGCTCTAAAAACTCGAAAATATGCCTCACATATGCTAAAAGATTAACTCTAAATTATGCTCTTATGGGTAAAATATGCTAAAATATGCTCTACAAATTTGTCTGAGTCCATACAAAAGTTTTTGTAGGCAGGATGTTACGCCTACATACGAAATAAACAAAATAAAATATCAGAACATCCATGTGAACTTTTGGGGTAATAATATTCGCGAAAATAAAAGACATGAAGAGATAATCTTAAAGGTTTTTCCCAAATAGGTAAAAAAAAACAAAATAATTGTAATAAAATTCTTAATTTTTTATTTTATCTTTAGTAATTTATGAATTGCAACTCGCTTTTTTGTGTATAAAATAAAGTTAGATTAGAACGAATAGTGTAGTTGATGTTGTCTTAAACATTAGAATAATTTTGGGTCGAAGGACATGGAAGCATAGATGCACGAGGACAATGCTGTATGTATTATGCATTTCAACAATAATTTTAACACATTACTCAAACTCTTAAAAGAACGTTTATGTATTATAAACATACATACATATAGACTTATGAATCCCATAAATATGTAATTATGTAGTATGCTTGCATATATTCAAATGCATATGTATGTATTTGTATGTATTTATGCCAGCATGTGAAGTGAAAAAATAAGAAGTTTATATGTTGTTAAGGAGTTTTGTATGACCGTTGGTAAGATTCTTTAGTCCATATACTACAACTAAACATCATCTCTTGATGCACTCTTAATCTCATATGCTGCAGAATAAAATACACCTATACAAACACTCACACATAAAAGTTTTTGCAAAATAGAAGATCTCGCACACAAAAGTTTGTATTTATGGACGTACGTAAATTCTAGTACATAAAAATCTTTTAACCATCATTCCTTGAGCACCTAAACATGGTAATGTTTTAAAGACCCCCCAGTACAATTCGTTCATAATATTATTTGTGAATGTAGTATGCAAAAACCACAAAAGGATACTTGAGTAAGTATGCGAAGGATGAAGTTGAAATAAAATGTATACGCAAATACATATTCAAATGAGTAGTTAGATTGTGCATAACTGACCAGACGACTAGCTATAGCAGCCCACCAACTACTCAAACTAATTCCTGAAGATACATTCAACCACTTTGCATTATTTGAATGTCGACAATTAGATTTTACAAAACAGAAAAAAACAACAGCATTCAAGAAAAAATAAAACTTTTCATCTAAAGAAAGACTACATGCAGAACATTTTCTACGAAGCAACTGTGGTCTATTCCATCCAAAGCTAATGAATCTCTTATATATGTATATGTACATATCAATATATACGTATATTTATATTAGGGTTATAACTTTTATACAATTTTTTAAAAATTTCTAACATAGAGTATAAAAAACACGTCGAAAAAGTATATCACTTTTTACTGAGCGTTAAAAAAATTACAGCGCAATTTCTTTAAAGCAGTCAATATTTCCTTCAAACAATATTTTTAATTTTCTAATACAAAATCGGAAATGTTTGATATAAACAAGTGTCCTTTTTCACCCAGGACATTCAAACGTTAAAAAAGCAAGAATAAGGGCTTCGTTAAACCCTCTTCCAAATTTAGTACAAAAACAAACAAAAACGCAGATTATATTATAAAAATTTCATTTCAATTTGTTAGAAAATCGATTGGCGCGGAGGCTTTTTGTAACAATAAGACGCAAAGAAAAGCTTTTCGTTTTCAGAACATTTTACCACGTATTATAGGGTCTTATTTTTGTTGTAACCATAATTTACATATATTCATACATAAATACATATACATAAATGCTCATTGATGTACATATGTACAGTAGGCGAAAAACTTTTTCTAAATTTTCACAAACGGACTTAAAACCGAAAATTAGAGCTATAATTTTTTGGATTTTTTTCGAAGTTTTACGAGGACTTCAACCCATATGTTGAATTTTCGCTGCATCTTTCTCATGAAATTTACATATATTTTTGGATTAAAATTATTCATTAAATATTAATCACAGTTCAACAAATATTGGGTAAAATATTAAAAGAAGTACTAAAATTGATACTTTTTTTGCTTTTTAAATCTGAACTCTTGCCATTTTAATTAATGACATAAAATTTAATTTGCAAACAATTAAAAAAAATTTTGCACATTTTTTAGTAAGAGTCTTCTTTTCTGTAAAATATCAAAAGTTTCCCATGTTTTGTCAGTACCATAATAGTAAATTATAGTTATTTTTTATGGTATAAATAAAAACCTTATACTATACTGATTATTGTTTTCGATGTGAGACTTTTGGCTTGATTTTAACATTCATAGGGACCTCAATGTTCCCATAAAACTCGAGGAGATCAAATTTTCTTGTTTAACCTACTTGTCGAAACTAATTGATCACCCAAATCCCCTTGCCAGGAGATGCTGTCATTTGCGGGTCATAGACGACTGAGAAGAACGGAAACATTGGATTGGCCAGACAATCAAAGTATAAAGAACTTTGGTTGAAACAACGTTATTTATAGTTTAGGTTAAGATTTTAATTCTTATTGTGAATTTCTACACACAGAAAAAAGATTGATTGGAAATCGGCTACTATGATAAATATTTAGTTAAATTAATTAAAATTCTATTGCTGTTATTAAAAATCTGTAAAATTAACAAATTTTCTATATTCAGTACTAAAAAACCATAATTATAATCGAATAGTGGTTTTAACAATTTCCATATTAATAATTTGAACTGAATTGTATCGGTTATTAAATTTTTTTGTAAATTCAGAAAATACAGCCGATTTTAATTTAGAATTAAATCGTCAGAACATCAAATATTAGTCGTTGCAACCGAAAAATAGTAGAGAGTAAAAAATATTGAGCACTGCAACCAATTATCAATGGAAACATTATTTAAAATTGAATGATGATTAGAGGAACCAAATTCGATGTTCACAACCAATAAGTTGGTGATTTTAGTTGACTTTTATAAAAATATATAAAATAAAATGAATTTATATTTAAAAAAAGCCAAATTGAATTTGCGGATAAATAAAATCGGAAAGATCGGATAGAAAAGGTAATGTTTAATGTGTTTTTTATCTTTTAATATATTTTGTGTTATTTTAGTTTTCATAATTTTACAGCTGCGGAAATGTAGTACTCCTTTGGACATGTTGGACAGGATGAAGAGCAAAATTTCCGACACATAAACATCAAATTTTCATCATCAACCATCAACTTATATATCTATATAAGTTTTGTAAGTTTATTCATTCATATTTTATTGTAAATATTTTAAATAAAATTAAATATATTTTAAAATACACAAAATCCACAAATTTGTTTTCAATAAATAATATTTCAGTTGCAAATACCAATAATTTCAAACCACATTACCGAATAAATAACAAAAATAGTTATGTACACCATAGCAAAGGTTAAAAAAGTATAAACAAAACACCTAAAAATTGCTAGGAAAGTTTAAAAATGCTAAAAAGATTAAAGAGCTAGTTCTTGCAATAAATGTACTGAATTAGCATCACTATTGGTTATAATCGTATCACTGGACCAGAAGTTGAGAACTCGCTAGGTATATACATGTACTTACAAACAAATCACATGCATATTACTATGTGTAGAAGGCTAAAAACGCATTCTCACATACACCATGTATACTTTATATACATACATGAATATATGTACGTTAGTGGTGCCCAAAATATATTTATATTTGTTCATTAGTGTCTTAAACTAACTTGTGTTAAATTTTAGTCAAATCGAATAACGGGAGCCTGTGCCGGTCTTCTAGGTATTAATTAGGTTATTAAAATTATATATTATAACGTTTCAAAAAACGTATCTTCTAGAGAAAATTATCTTACATCAAGGTATAAAATATTAATTTCAAGCAAGAAATAAATATTAATCATAAAAAATCCCATTATTTAACCAATTTTACACATTTCATTTAATTTCCGTCACGGGTTCCCGTTATCCCAATGAACTAAAATGTAACACCAGTTAGTTTTAGCCACCAATAAACAATATATGTCCCATCCAAATAAAATTAATACTTCATGGGCTTCTCTAATGTATATATTATACGTACATATATGTTTGGTAAAAGACGAAGACTAACAATAAGATGCTGAATAGAGGAAAAATGAAGAACAAGTTTCCAAAATTAATGAAACAATGGACAGACTATCTGGTACGATAAAACGTTGGAACTACTTGGAGAATTTAACCTCCCAGAAACACTACCATTCTTTAGACTCTAATAAACATACGTACGGATTTCAGGACTGACTGAATGGTGCATACTAACACTATGTACAATATTTTTACGTATATACATATGTATGTAAGTATACATAAAATATTTGTGTGTATTAGTAAATCTTGTGTCTTGCATAAATATATACAAACTTTGGAAAAACTCTAGAATAAGAGTATGCGAGGGCTAAATTAAATTCGTCTAAAAATTATCAAAAAAACATTTTTTAAAATTTTACGTAGAATTTCAGAAATATACAAAAGTTAATGATTGACCACATAAGTATATGCCATATCTCATATAGTCATCATCAAACCAAATGCCGTAAAAGGAACGCTGATGATATTTGAAAGTGGCTTAGTGGAAGTGTCAATTATGGACCGATTGTCGACTCGTATAATACTTTTTTATTTCGAATTTTATCGTTCTACTTCTTTTGGGTTTTAATTAAGCTGTCGGTGTATTATTATCTATTGCTAAGTTATCACACATGTGTCTGAAGAAACCCCACCAAATGACCTATACCTTCATATAGGAAGTTGAAGCACCTAACTTAATTATATCAAAAGTATTATTTGGTCTCCACCAGAAATAAGTTTTGGAGTTTTAAAGATCTCTATCAGTATATTTTTGAGTTTAAATGAAAGCATGTGATTAATGAAGACAGCGCATAAAGTTAACGAAGTAATGCAAACTCGCCTCTACTTAAGGCGAATTTAGATAAGGTGGTGTTATTTAATGAGCTGATTATTATACCCTCCACCACTATAGTGGGGAGGGTATTATGCGTTTATGCTGAAGTTTGTAACACCCAAAAATATTGGTCCTAGACCCACCTTAAAGTATACCAATCGCCTCAGAATCACTTTCTGAGTCGATTTAGCTATGTCCGTTTGTCCGTCCGTCTGCCTGTCTGTGTGTCCATGTAAACCTTGTGCTACAGGTCGCAATTTTCAAGATGAATTGATGAAATTTGGCACATACTCTTTTTTTGGTTCAAGGACGATCGCTATTGAAAATGGTTGAAGTCGGTCCATTATTTCTCCTAGCCCCCATACAACCGTACCCCCCGAAACGGGCCTTTAGGCTATAAGTACGTTAAATGTTTTATAATGTCAACGAAAATCAGCAAAATTTTTTTATAGAACAATAATTGACAATACTAATTTTTATTGTGATCGGGCCTCACTTGACCCTAGCTCCCATTTAGAAAATGACTTGAAGGTGAAAATTTACTTATAATTAGTTATAAAACGATTAAAATCTACATAAATTAACTTTGTAGTAGACGTAAATTCATCTACCAAAATTTATAAGGATAGGTCCATATTTACCCCTTCTCCCCTATGAGCCCTCTTGTAGAAAATCTCTTTTTTTTTTTGTCAATAATAAGTAAAATTATTCCACATTATTTAACATACTGACTGTTGTAGGATATCATATGGTCGGCAATGTCAGACTATAAATTCATACTTGTTTTTTTTCTTCACTTGGCTGAAGGCGAATTCATATAAGGTGGTGTTATTCTATCAGCTGATAATTTTTTTCTTAATTCTCCTGGTTTACGTAGCTGTCAAAGTTTGTTATTGTTTACATTTTATATTCAAAAATGTCCGTTAAACGAAGAAAAACTTCGTAAATATTTTGAATTATTTATGTAAAAAATCTGAAAATACCGATCATCTCGTAAACAAATATCATTTTATTTAAATAATGGCATAATTGGTATGTATACAAATATGTTATTTAAGAAAACTATTTTTTTATATTAAATGTTAACATATTACACAATATTGTTTTATATTAAAATCCTGTAGAAAACGTTATTAACTAAAAAAATTCTTCCGGAACACTTAATATTAAGAAACGCATATGAAGTATTTACCCGGCTGACGGCAGCTGACTTCTACGTTATGGCTTAATTTGGAAATCTGTTAAATGTTAACAAATTAAACAATATTGTTTTATATATACACTATGTAGATAAAGAGATTAACTAAGAAAAGTCTGTTCCGGAACGTTTTATATATAAAATTCCATATAAGGTATTTACCCGTCCGGTGGCTGCTACATTATGGCCAAATATAAAAAATTACTCCGCCGGAGTAAAATTATCCAATTGCAACAAATATTCATTCGTAATATAATATTTTCATGAATTTGTACTTTTTTACGTTTATTTTTCACAAAAAATTAAGTTTTACCTAACTTTAGGCACTCACTTAAATTTTACAAATTAAGCTGACGGAATAGAATTTTTCGGTTGAAACAATGATTATTCAATGCAGAATATATTTTTCTCACAAATTTTAATATCTTTATTTTTTAACTAGCTAATACCCGGTGTGCTTCGCTACCCCAATCGAAATAACATAATTACCAAAAAATAATTTATTTAGTTACTAAATTATAATTGTTTCTTAAATTTCTCATGATGACAATATATTTCATTTAAATTCTAAAATAATACACTAATAATCTATTTATTCCTTAATTGCTGAAGTTAAATATATACTTTTACTCTAAAAAATAATTTATATTCTTATGCCTTGGGTGTATACCCCGAGATATTTTTTGTTTTACCCTCTAGTAAAAGAACAGTCTTCAAGATATATGAAATTTTGTATTTAATTCATATATTTGGTGCCAAGCCCCCGTTATTTTTTAAATGTTCACATGAATGTAAAAGTTATTCATATAAAATTTGAAGATTCTAGTTCTAATAGTTTCTTAAATATACGATTTTTTTAATTTAATTTATGTGGGGGCTTCAAGCTCCCCATATAAAAATCCGCACTTTAAACATTGAAGATTCTAGCTCTAATAGATTCTTAGATATACGAATGTTTCTATTTTCTTTATATGGGGGCTCCAATACCCCTAGATGAAAGTCCGTTCTTTTTTCTTAAAAATGTGCAAAATTTTAGGAATTTAGTTGTATTAGTTTCCCAGATAAACGAAATTTGTATTTAATTAATATGGGAGGTGCCGCTCCTCTCATAGGTAGTCCGCCAATTTAATACCCAAAAAGTTTACATGAATTTAAAAACTTTACGCCAGTATACTTCTTGTTCTAGACTTGCATTAAGTTAAAATTTTTCAAAGTCTAATAGAGCATGCTGTCGCCATTCATTATCAAGTTGTTGTAAATCTGTTTCGAATGACGGAAATCTTTTTTTAAATAGGGATAATGTATTTGGTCCCCTAACGCTATTCCGCCTACATTTTTTCCTAAATAATCATATTGACACTAAAGTGGCTCCGACAAAATATGAGGACTTTAATTGTTATATTATCCCAAGATAAACAATTTTTTTTATTTAATTAATATGAGAAGTGCCGCTCCTCTCATGGGTAGTCCGCCAATTTATTACCCAAAATGTTTACATGGATGTTATTGTTATGTATGCAAAATTTTAAAATTCTAACTGTAATAGTTTCCAAGATAAACGAATTTTTGTATTTAATTTATATGGGAGGTGCCACGCCCTCTAATGCTAGTCCGCCCACATTTTATCCTAAATAATCATATTGCCACTAAAGTGGCGCCGACAAAATTTGAGAACTCTAACTGTTATATTAACTCAAGATAAACAATTTTAATTTATATGGGAGGTGCCGCTCCCCTGTTGCAGAACCGCCACCACCTTATCTCAATTCGCCGTGACCAGTGTTACCACCATAAAATTTAGAAACTACACTTGATCGACTCCTAAATTACACATTTAAAAAATTACACATGCCCTTTTTAATGTTTATTTAAACATAAAAAAAAACAATGAATACGAATTTTTAAATAATTATAATTAATTCATTTATAAACAAAATATAAAATTGCATAATTAAAATATCTCTATATACATATCTCTATATATACACAATCAAGTTGTATATTGTACCTAATAAAGTGTAGTAACAGTGATTGTGAACAGATCTTTTCATGTTCTCAATGAAAAAAAAAATAATCAAAACAAATACACATAACAATGTCAAAAGATAAAAAAAAATCAAAAAATATTAAATTAATTAAACATGCGAAATAAACCAAATTAATTTCTTTGAATTTTCAATTTATTTACTTTCTTTATTCCACATTTTTAACTAATAAATAAACAGTTTTTAATGAAATTTTATTTTATTTGTTAACAGCTGTTTGTTTTTGATTTCAATGTTACCGCTTTATCGTTTTTATGCTAAAATCGTTTGAATTTTTGTTTAAATGTTGAAATAAACAATTGGCAACACCAACATTTCGTACAACATTAATTTTGACCATCAAGTCATTTTCTGAAGGGGAGTCTGGATGGGGGCTAGGGTCAAATGAGGCCCGATCACAATAAAAATTAGTATTGTCAATTATTGTTCTACAAAACTAATTTTTGCTGGTTTTCGTTGACATTATAAAATTCGTACTTTTGAGCCTAAAGGCCCGATTCGGGTGGTATGGTTGTATGGGGGCTAGGAGAAATAATGGAACGACTTCAACCATTTTCAATAGCGGTCGAACCAAAAAAAGAGTATGTCCCAAATTTCATCAAATTATCTTGAAAATTGCGACCTGTAGCGTGCGCACAGGGTTTACATGGACACACAGACAGACGGACATACCTAAATCGACTCAGAAAGTGATTCTGAGGCGATTGGTATACTTTAAGGTGGGTCTAGGACCAATATTTTTGGGTGTTACAAACTTCAGCATAAACGCATAATACCCTCCCCACTATAGTGGGGTATGGTATAAAAATTCTTTAGAAGAATGTTTGTTTCCCAATCTACAAAAAGTAATTCAGTTTATTTTAATATTACCTTTTTCAAATGCTGCTGCTGAAAGAATTTTTAATAATTTGAAAAATTGCAAAACTGATTTAAGAAATAGAATGTTTTCTGAAACAATTGCATAATTTTTATTACTAATGAAGGAATTATAAGAAACGGTAAAGAAAACTATAAACCTAGTCAAGCAATTATCAAAAAGAATTGGAAATAGTGATCTCAGTTATAAATATTTTGTTCAATTCACAATCGATGTTGTAGCGTTGTATGTCAGCAGCTGCTACCAATAGTGGTATTTTCCATGCAAAAGCTCTATACAACTCATATGATAAGAAATTTTGGTGTTGCCAATTGTTTATTCAACATTTATTAGTTAAAAATGTGGAATAAAGAAAGTAAGTAAATAAATTGAAAATTCAAAGAAATTAATTTGGTTTATTTCGCATGTTTAATTAATTTAATTTTATATTTTGTTTATAAATGAATTAATTATAATTATTTAAATATTCGTATAGAAAAATACGTATATGATTTATTTTTGTTTCATTGTTTTTTATGTTTAAATAAAAATTAAAAAACGGCATGTGTAATTTTTTAAATGTGTAATTTAGGAGTCGATCAAGTGTAGTTTCTAAATTTTATGGTGGTAACACTGGTCAAGGCGAATTGAGATAAGGTTGTGGCGGTTCTGCAACAGGGGAGCGGCACCTCCCATATAAATTAGAAAAAATTGTTTATCTTGAGTAAATATTCTCAAATTTTGTCGGCACCACTTTAGTGGCAATATGATTATTTAAGATAAAAAGTGGTCGGACTAGCATTAGAGGGCGTGGCACCTCCCATATAAATTAAATACAAAAATTCGTTTATCTTGGAAACTATTACAGTTAGAATTTTAAAATTTTGCATGAATAACATTAACATCCATGTAAACATTTTGGGTAATAAATTGGCGGACTACCCATGAGAGGAGCGGCACTTCCCATATTAATTAAATAAAAAAAATTGTTTATCTTGGGATAATATAACAATTAAAGTCCTCATATTTTGTAGGAGCCACTTTAGTGTCAATATGATTATTTAGAAAAAAATGTAGGTGGAATAGCGTTATAAATTTAATACAATAATTTGTTTATCTTGGAAACTGTTAAAGTTATAATCTTAAAATTTTTCACGAATAATTTTAACATTCATGTAAACTTTTTGGGTATTAAATTGGCGGACTACCGAAGAATATATTGGGTTTGTGCTCTTTAAACTATACCGGCTTAGAATCATTTTCTGGTCGATTTAGCTATGTACGTCCGTCTGTCTGTTGTTGGGTGCTCGGCGAAATAATGGTTCGTTTTAAACCATTTTCACAGCAGACGGACATAGCTAACTCGACTCCGGTTGGTATAGTTTAAGGTGGGTGTAAGATTAATATATTTAGAAGTGGAAAACATCAAGACAAACGCAAAATACCTTCCCCACTATAGTGGTGTAGGGTATAAAAATTACGATACCAAATCATAAAGCAGAGAAAGCGATGGTTTAAGGAAAAAAGTGATGTGTTGTCAAAGTGAAAACACTATGTTGTCAAACAGAATGTTGCGTTGTCGAAATCGCAATATTTTATTGCCAAAATGACACAGAAAGTATTCTAAGTGACAATAAAGCGTTGTTAACAAACACGATAAGATCACTTTTGATAACGGATTGTATCAATTTCAGTACTTCTCTATCGGAGGTTTCCTCTATTTAATTGTTAATAAACTTTAAGAGCAGGTCTATTATAGATGTTTATAATATTTTGTGCATTTTTAAGATTCAAGACTTTGTCGTAAGAAAATTTAAAAAAGAAAATATACAAAATAACAAGAATAAAATGTAAAAAATGTCAACAATAACAATATGCTTATATTTACTTTATTTTATATGTCATTGTTATGTCTTCGTATTTTCTTGTATATATTTTTTAACATTTTTATCTCTTACATTTTTTGGTTTTTATTTGTTGTTGCTGTTTTTGTGTTTTTTTTTTTTGGCTGTAACTGTTGTAAAGTACAACTGTCAAATGTCAAACTGTCATCAGTCCAGATAGTACGTGTTTTATCTTATTTTATATAAATTTTATTTGTTTTTCGTTTTCTTCTTCTATATAAGACCTTTTCTGTATGAGTAAATAAACTGCAGTGACAAGTATGTTTTTGTTATAAAAAAAAAAGAAAATTTGCATTTAATTTTGTTGTTCAATTTCATGTAGACAAGGATGCTTAACATTAAAGTTTTTTAAAACGAAATAAGTAGTTTTATAATATTTTTTGTTTAAATTTGAATTTTTATGACAACTAATTAAATATTTTTTTTTTTCGAAATTTAAACATAATGACAGTTTGTCTTTATCTATAAAAAACTATTTTTTTTAATTTTTAAATTACTTTTTTAAATATCAAAACTATTAAAACTTTAAACTTTCTTTACAGGTGTTAATTTCGTTTTATTTCTAATATAGTTGGTAGACCACTTCGACTGTAATCCATAAACAGTATTTTTTTTTAATTTAAATTACTTCTAAAAAAGTTTTAAACAAAACAATAAAGAAAAAAACTTCAATCCAACTAAAGTAACTAAATCCAAAATTCAGTAAATTTTTGATGAATTGTTAGACTTTTTTTGTTCTCTTAACAAGTACAAGAAGCTTTCGCAAAATAAAAAATAAAAATAAAGTAAATCTGTTAAAGTTAAAATTGCATTTAATACTTAAATTGGAACACTTTGATTTACATGAAAATAGTAGCAGCAACTTTAGTATAAGTGAAACTATACAAGCACTTGTTAAAAACAAACAAACAAAAAAACCCCAACAATGACAATGCCAAACTCAACAACATATCTGCAGCAGCAATACGACCAACATCTAAATCCGAAACAATCATTTCGAATATTGCATTTTATACGCCCTCAACAGCAAAAGTTTAAATTTAAACAATGGCAACTGCTGCAGCAACATCAATGGCTTGTTGTGTCAGTTGTTATGTTGGCACTTTTACGGTTGCTATAGAGGGATTACTGAGGAATTGTCACCAGGTAAGTGGGATATAAAGTTTATTTTTATTTTTCTGTCCCAAAAACAACTTTTCTCATGTAAACCAATAAAAGCTTGTTAAATAAAATTGTAAATAGATTTGTACTTTTTTTACCTTTTTTGGCAGAAGACAAAAAAAAACTTCAATATAAAAGGGTAGCAATTCATTGCTATTGTACTTTTTTCAGAATGAATATTGCACAACATAATTGACTAGTCAATGGTCTTTCATAGAATTACTAGTTAAAAGCTAAATAAGACAGTGATCTTGCCCATAAATATATTAGATAATACACGCAAAAAAAACATGTTTGTGGTAACCATTTTCTAATGGTTACCACAACCATGGATTGTAGTCTAAATATATGATGGTTATTGTAACAATTTTTAAATATCATATTATATTAAAATCAGCAAAAATATTTTATCATAATATTTTTTATCATAATGACTATTAGAGTCCTCAAATTTTGAGATAATATAACAGCTAGAGTCCTGTTATATTAAAGCATAAGCATTTTAGAGTCCTCAAATTTTGAGATAATATAACAGCTAGAGTCCTGTTATATTAAAGCATAATGCTTTAAAATGGTTATATCATGAAAACTAAAAAAGTTACCGCATTTTTAAACCTGTACCAATAAATATACCAATTTTTGTACAAATTCATTATGCCACTAATTATACACCAAAATTGAGTGCAACGATAATGCTTCAAAATGATGCATAAACGACTGTCCTCGAATGAAAACTGTCAAAGTTATTTACAACCATATCGGAACCTCAAAATACCGCGTTTTTAAACATAAAACTATTTTTCTACCAATCCATCAAATTTTCCATTTTTAAAAATACATTATGCAATAAATTATATACCAAAAGAAATGGAAACTATCTATATATATAAAAATGAATGTGTGTTTGTTTGTATGTTTGAACGCCATAGACTACTAAACGGCTGAACCGATTGAAATTTTCACAGCGAATTCCAGTGTGTCTGGAATAAGTAATAGGTTACTTTTTATTTTGAAATTTTAAGTAGGCGAGGAGCCACGCCCACATTAAGAATATATAAAATTCGTGTATTTGAGATAATGTAACAGTTAGAGTCCTCAAATTTTGTCGGAGGCACTTTAGTGTGGGTCTTGGAGCCCCCACATAAAGAAAATAGAAAAATTCGTTTATCTGAGAGTCTATTAGAGCTATAATCTTGAAATTTTAAAGTGGTGACTTTCATGAATTAAATAGAAACTATTAGAGCTAGAATCTTCAAAGTTTATATGTATAACTTTTACATTCATGTGAGCAACGGGCGGACTTTCAATGGGGGACTTGGTACCAAATATATGAATTAAGTACAACATTTCGTATATCTTGAAAACTGTTATAATGTGATAATTCAAATTTTTCATAGATATATAGAAATTGGCGAACTTGCAATAATTTACTTGGCAACTCTCATATGTAACATATTGTTAATCTGGAAATCTATTGTGGCTAGAATTTTTATTTATACAAGAGGGTAAAACAAAAAATATTGTGTATCCCCAGGCATAAGAATATGAATAATTTTTTAAGATTAAAAGTATATATTAAATTTTAGCAATTAAGAAATAAATATTTTAGAATTTGAGGGAACTATATTGTCATCAAAAGAAATTATAATAAACCTTTGATGTATAATTTAGTAACTAAATTATTTTTTGGTTATTATGTATTTAATTTCGATTGGGGTAGCGAAGCACATTGGGTATTAGCTAGTATTTTGGGCATAAAAGAGAACAGTTTGTACATTTTCTGAAGTAAAATATAAAATGGCTTACAAATTACATATATCCGATAAATATGCAGATAATCTAAACAGAATTGTTTTTGTAACTTCATCAGACAGTTAAGAATAATATAAATTTTCTTTAGATATTTAGCACAGAGATGAAGATAGAGCGCTAATTTTTAGTGATAGAGATATATTTAAAATTTTTAACTAAAATATTTTAAAAATAGTTTTAATATTAGTGAAATAATTTTTCTACACAAAATTATTAGTTCAAAAAATATTCCTGCACTATTTTAGTTTTCAACAGAGAAATTTATCACTCAATTGAAAGTTTAAGTTAATAGGATATATACATATTTAAGGAAAAAAGTCTTAAAAAAAATGTATTTAAATACAAAAATTACAATAAAACAAGTTAGAGTGCTATATTCGACTGGGCCGAATCTTAAATACCCTCCACCAGCTACTTTTATATTAATACATTGCTAATTTATCAAGTAATTGTAAAAATGAGTTTTCTCATGTCTAAAATAGAAAAATCCCAAGATTTAAATCTATTACAATTCCAAGATTTATTGAACATTACAAACGCTTTTTTCTTTATATTTTTATAGCGCTTAGCGATATTTAGTAATTTGCATGTATGCATGCTTGTAAAAAATTTAAGGATTTTCAAAATACATATATAATTTTCTTCTACACAAATTGAAAATGCAATTAGTTACATACGATTAAAGCGTTTTTAGGTCCCGGACTTACTATGGGAGATATGACCAATTATAGACCGATTGTAAAAGATTTTTTAAGCTAATTTTCTGTACATAAAATCAATATTTCAGTCAAAATTTGTATCGTAATTAAGTAACAAGTAATGTGTGTTTAAGTGATTTGCTGAAGGGAACCTTGTATGGGACCGACTGTTCCCATGTAATGAACCGACCTTGAAAAAAACTTTCGATAGCTTTATTTGGTAATGAGTAATGTGCTTTCAAGAGATTTTCGTAAAAGGATTTTGTATGGGAACTATGTCCAATTATGTATTTAAAGATACAATTTTTAAAATTCTGTATCTATATCATTATTTGGTATTGAATATTGTGAATTTAAGCGATTTTCTGAAGGGGACCTATTATGAGAGCAATATTTTTGCTAAATTCATGGATATAAATATTTTTTAATGAGTTATGTACGTTTAAGTGATTTTCGGGAGAGAACCTTGTATGGGAGCCATGACCAATTAAGGACCGATCGGAAAAAAAAATTACAGTATTATTTCTGTGCATATGAGCAATACTTTTACCAAATGTTTATATGGATTTCTTAATATAGTATTGAGTTATTTTCTTTTAAGTGATTTTCAGGAGGGGAGCTTGTATGGGAGCTATGACCAATTATGGACCTATTTCACAGTAATATTTTTTACATATTTTACTAAATTTTATATGGATATCTTAACTTAGTGATGAGTTATGCGCATTTAAGTTATTTTCGGGAGGGGACTTTGTATAAAAGCTATGACCAATTATGGACCGATCAAAAAAAAAAACTTTCATAGTAATATTTCATTATGTGAGAGCAATACTTGTGCCAAATTTTATATGGATATCTTAATTTAGTGATGAGTTATGCACGTTTAAGTGATTTTCGGGAAGGGACCTTGTATGGGAGCCATGACCAATTATGGACCGATCGAAAAAGCCTATTTATATGCATATGAGCAATACTTATATTGAATTTTATATCGATATCTTAATTATGTAATGGGTTATGCGCGTTTAAGTGATTTTCGGAAGAGGACTTTGTATGGGAGCTATGACCAATTATGGATCGATCGGAAAAAACTTTCATAGTAATATTTATGTGAGAGCAATACTTGTACCAAATTTTATATGAATATCTCAATTAAGCAATGAATTATGTGCGTCCAATTATGGACCCATCTAAAAATATTTTCTCTGAACAAATTCTACTAACATAAGATTTTAATTTGTAAAATTTTGTGACATTGCGACGGAAGTTATTAACAAAAAACCGATTTTCCGGGAATATGTACTTTTGTATGGGAGGTATATGAAATTGTGAACCGATGTTGGCAATTTTCAGCAGGGATCAGGTTCTTGTGTAGAAACGAATTTATAATGATTTTCATGAAATTATCTAGCGTAGTTTCGAGAAAATTACATCAGAATGTGTAAAAAATGCTCATTTTTTCGAGGTTGTTTTAAATTTTAATTCATAACTTTTCCCGGTGTGAAACAATTTTGCCCATTTTCAATACCAAACTGCTTAGGATAATAATGAATATAAGTTTTAACCAGACAGACAGACGGACATATCTTAATCGTCTCAGAATATATATACTTTGTTGGGTCTCAGCTGAATATTTCTTGGTGTTACACACGGAATGACAAACTTATATATACCCTCTATCACCAGTGATGGTGGTGGAGGGTATAAAAAGTAATAAACAATACACGATTATCAAAACTTTTTGCGGACTTTTCAGTACTTAACGATTTCTCATTTATTATACACTTCGTATTTTTCCAAGAGATAAAGTCTCAGGTGCGGGATATAATTTGAACTAACATGTAGAGAGCCTTTAACATTTTTTAAGAAGTCTGTTTTCATGACAATTTCGAAACTTTCTGCTTAAAAATTTACTTTGTTTATATAAAGGACCAATCTTGTAAACATTTATTCCTTAATATGAAACAAATGGATAACATAAGTGAAAGTAATGGTTTTAATATTTTATCCAAAAATAACTTTATACATAATTTTGGTATTATATGTTTTGGAATATCAACGAAACTTTCTAATTGATTTAAACACAAATTTTTCATCCAAAATATAAATATGAAAAAAAAGAAATTATTATAAAAAATAAGTAAATATTAAATATTTGCACAAATAACTTCAACATCCATGTAAACATTTTGGATAATAAATTGGCGGACTACCCATGAGAAACCTTGTGTGCACGCTACAGGTCGCATTTTTCAAGATAATTTGATGAAATTTGACACATACTTTTTTTGGTTCAAGGACAAACGCTATTGAAAATGGTTGAAATCGGTCCATTATTTTTCCCATAAATACTTACGTTAAATGTTTTATAATGTCAACAAAAATTAGTTTTATAGAACAATAAATGACAATACTAATTTTTATTGTGATCGAGCCTCATTTGACCCTAGCCCCATACAGACTCCCCTTCAGAAAATGACTTGAAGGTCAAATGTGGCATCACTTGATTTCTTGCTTTGTTTGTTTGTTATTAGGTCAAGCATACATACGTGTGACTTTTCTTTCTATGTATTAGTAACAACTTTTAATGCTTATAGCTCCCAAAATTCTGAACCGATCTCATTATTATATATATTGTGCACAATTGTGAACAAATACCTTTAAAATTATATACCATTGGCCAACAAAAAAAGGGGTCATAAAAATCGCCTTGCCTATTAATTATATAGATTACTTATAAAACGATTAAAATCTTCATAAATGACTATGAAGTAGACGTAAATTCATCTACCAAAATTTATAAGGATAGGCCCATATGAGTCCTCTTGTAGAAAAATCTCTTTTTTTGTCAACAATAAGTAAAAATATTGAACAATAAAACAAATTGAATGCTTTATTTACAAAAAATTCAACATTTTAACATACTGACTGGTGTAGGGTATCATATGGTCGGCAATGTCCGATACTTTTTTACCTCTAACTTTATTATTTTTTTGATTTATACATTCATTTAGAATATATTATATTAACAATTTACCCTTTTTTACTTCCCTTATATTCGAAATCCTTGCTCCGATTTTTCTGAAAATATAAATTTATATTAACTTGGGAAAGGCGTACTTGTGTACTAAATTTTATTTATCTACGAAGACTTTTCTCCATTAATTGTACGGGTATATGGAAATAAGCCTTTTTGCAGTATATTAATCAAAACACACGCCACTTTAGTGGGGAGGGTATATTGGGTTTATGCTGATGTTTGTAACATACCTTAAAGTACACCAATCGGCATAGACTCGTTTTCTGAGTGGATTAAGCTATATCCGTCTGGCTGGCTGTCATGTAAACCTTGTGCGCAAGGTACAGGTCGCAATTTTCTAGATAATTGGATGAAATTTAGCGCGCACGTTTTTTTGGTCCAAGGACGAAGCCTATTGAAAATGGTTAAAATCGTCCATTATTTCACCTAGCCCCCATAGAACCGAACCCCCCGAAGTGGGCTTCTGAGCTCATAATTATGTTAAATAAACAGGTATATCGATAAAATGCGGTACAACTAAGTTTTATAGAAATCTTGATGACCCAGCAAAATTTCATAAAGATCGGGCCATAGTTGACCCTATCTCCCATACAAAGTCCCCTTCAGAAAATTTACTTATAAACACAAATATCGCGATGAAATTCAGCACAATAAAATATTATGTAAATATAAATATATTTACAAAAATTTATCAGGCTTGGTCCATATTTGCCCCTAGCCCCACATAAAGCCTCTTTCAGAAAATTTGTTTATCAAAAATTAATCATAACTGGTGTAGGCTATCATATGGTCGTCCACGCCCGACAATACTATCTTACTTGTTTTTTTTTTTAAATACCATAAAATTTGTGACAAAATTAAAATAAATTGTTTTAAGAAATAAATGGCTCTAGAAAAATCTGTAGTTTCCAATATTTAAGTCCTGTTATTATTAGGCGTTATTCTGAACTCTATTTAATGATTCAAAAATATATAGAATTTGGTTTACAAAAATTAATTAAATTGTTAAAATTCTTTAAAAGTATGTGTTTTGACATGCCTATTAAAAATGAATTTCAACTACCAACCTACCAAATAAAAAAAATCCTACCAAATTTTTGGAAAAGCCCAAAACGCCAACGCCTTGTGTATTTCGTTTCTTTTGTGTATTTTATTTCGTTTAGACACTAGGAAACTCTTTTGGGAAACTTTTGATTTTTGTGTGTGAGAGAAAGAGATGGTTGATTGGAAAAAATTAAAAAATACCATTTTCAAAATGGTAAGGTACCAAAAAGTCCCCTTTTATGGGTTCTCACTTAATCTAGACTCTACATACTTAATTTCACGTTTCTAGGTTCAATATTCTAGAAATTTCAAAAAGTACCTTATGAAGAACGAAAAAGTACTAAAATGCCTCCTTTTATGGGTTCCCACTTATTTCAGACTCTACATAATTAATTTCATGTTTCTAGTTTCAATATTATAGAAATTTCAAAAAGTACCTTTTGTAGAACGCAAAATTACCAAAAAGTCTCTTTTTCTAGTTTCTTATCTAGTTAAGACCCTACATGCAAAATTTAATTTTTCTAGGTACAATATTATAGAAAATTCAAAAAGTACCTTTTGTAGAACGAAAAAGTACCAAAAAGTCCCTTTTTCTAGGTTCATATCTAGTCAAGGCCCTACATGCAAATTTCATTTTTCCAGGTTCAATATTATAGAAAATTCAAAAAGTACCAAAAAGTCCGTTTTTCTATGTTCTTACCTAGTCAAGGCCCTACATGCTAAATTTCATGTTTCTAGGTTTAATATTTTAGAAAATTCAAAAAGTACCTTTTGCAGAACGAAAAAGTACCAAAAAGTCCCTTTTTATAGGTTCTTACCTAGTCAAGGCCCTACATTCTAAATTTCATGTTTGTAGGTTTAATATTATAGAAAATTCAAAAAGTACCTTTTGTAGAACGAAAAAGTACCAAAAAGTTCCCTTTTATGTGCTCTGATCTAATCCAGGCTCTACATACCTAATTTCATGTTTCTTGGTTCTATATTATAGAAAATTCAAAAAGTACCTTTTGTAGAACGAAAAAGTATCAAAAAGTTACCTTTTATGCGTTCTGATCTAATTCCGAATCTACATACTAAATTTCATGTCCCTTGGTTCAATATTAAAGAATATTCCAAAAGTACCTTTTGAAATTCTCACCTAATTCAGACTCTACATACTTAATATCATATTTCTAGGTTCAATATTAGAAAAAATTCCAAAAGTACCTCTTAAAAACAAAAAAGTACCAAAAAGTTCCCTTTTATGGTTTCTAAGTTAAGCCAGGCTCCACATGCTTAATTTCATGTTTCTATCCAATAACAACACACTAGTGCTGCTCTCGGTCTGCTACTCTTGCTCTGCTGCCCGCGCTCTGCCTTGTTTTTATAAACAAGAGTATAATAACAAAATTTACCGTATGATTGTGTATTTTGTTTTTTGCAATTTCTGTTTGAGCATGAATAAAAAATTATGAATATGAATAAAAAATTTGGATGAAATTTTCAGAGGTTGTCTCCGATTTTTCGGATCTCGCCGATATCTGGGGTCCTTTTAAAACTGATTTCAACAAACATACAGACAGACAACCAGACGAACATGGTTATTTATAAGGATCCAGAATATATACTTCATAGAGTCGGAAAATTATATTATAGAAATTACAAACGGAATGACATACTTATGAAAAGCCAGTGAGAAAACGAACCGAGACTTCGGTTTGTTAGTTTACTCAGACCAACTTTCATAAAATTTACGAAAAACACACATTTATTCCCTTTTCAAAATTCTTTGGGCTTGAGTAGTAAAAAATTGCTTTTGAAACAAGTATGAATGTATAGTCGGTTGTAGCCGACCATATGATACCCTACACCAGTCAGTATGTATGTTAAAAAAGGGATTATTTAAAAAAATAAAGCACTTAGTTTGTTTTTTTTAACTTTATTTCGGAATATTTTTACTTTTTTTTGGCAAAATATGGTCCTATCCTTAAAAATGTTGGTAGGGTGAGTTAAGTCTTCTTCAATATTATTTATGTAGAATTTAAAAGTGTTATTAAGTGTTTGTAAGTGAATTTTGACCTTTAAGTCATTTTCTGAAGGGGAGTTTGTATGGGGGATAGGGTCAAATGAAGCCCGATCATTACAAAAATCATTTAAATTAATTATAAGCTAAAAGGTCATATTTGGGGGGTACGGTTGTATGGGGGCTAGTCGAAATAATGGACCGATTTTTACCATTTTCAATAGGCTTCGTCCTTAGGCCAAAAAGCGTGTGTGCCAAATTTCATCCAATTATCTTGAAAATTGCGGCCTGTACATTGCGCACAAGGTTTACATGGACAGCCAGACGGACGAACATAGCTTATTCGACTCAGAAAATGATTCTAAGCCGATTGGTATACTTTAAGGTGGGTATAGGACAAATATTTTTGTATGTTACAAAAAACCGGCACAAACCCAATATACCCTCCCCACTAAAGTGGTGTAGGGTATAATTAGCAACAAAGCAATCGAAATATGGATTTTCAATTTTTTTCTGTTTTAAAGTATGATTTTAACTATTTAAGTCATTTGAAAAGGTACTTTACTAAAGAATGAGAAAGTTACAACCAAAATATACTTCCTTAAGGAGCCTTTACACGATCACACTTTAGGTACATTTAACTTTCATTGAGTTTACTTAAAAATGCATGCCTGATCTAATGCGACGAAGAGAGCCATTCGAATGTCAAATTTTTAAGCCGTATTTTCTCTCGATGTATGAAGGTTTCTTTACATATTGCATTTAGACGATCTCATCCGTACCATTCTACACAAAATTTTGACAGATCATATAACTTGTGTGCTCGTGTGAAGGGGCTTTAGAATAAATAATATTCATTGGCTTAGAGAAAAAGTGTGTACTAATTTTCCTCTTTCTGATTCATGTTTCGAAAAATGCTTGGTTTAAATTTCGTAAAATTCGGTGCAGTCGTTGTCATAATAAGACGTATTTGCATCAGAAAATGTAGCAAAAACACAAATATTTCTTTTGCAGTTAAATTTGTCAAAAATATTGATATTCATAAATTTAAAATTCACACAGATTCAAAAAGTTCATATCATTTTAAGATAAAATCAAGTAGTAAAGTATAGTCGGGCATGGCCATACCATACCCTACACCATGAGTATATTTTTAAAATTTTTACTTTTTATAAAAAAAACTTTTATGTTGAATTTTATTCCAAAATATTTAAGCAATTTATTGATAAAAAAAACTAAAATTTCTAAATGAGGCTTTATATAGGTCAAATATGGGCCGATCCTCGGGAAAATTGGGAAAAGGATATATTTTTAAATAGCAGTTTAAATAGTTTTGTTGAGATTCATTGCGATACAAATGGTTACAAGTCAATGTTAGATGTTTAAGACATTTTTTGAAGGGGGGTTTGAATGGGGGCTAGGGTCAAATAAGGGCCGATCCTTACGAAAATCTGCAGTGTCATTTATACTTATGTAAAACGTATTTGTGTCAATTTTTAGAGAGATAATAGAATATTTGACGTAATTATGGCATAAAAAGTTCAAATCGGGAGGTACGGTTGTATGGGGGCTAGGTGAAATAATGGACCGATTTCAACCATTTTCAAAAGGCTTCGTCCCTGTGCCAAAAAACATGCTTGGTCCAAGTTTCATCAAATTATCAAAAAATGATTCTGAATCGATTGGTATACTTTAATTGGACCAATATTTTTGTATGTTACAAACATCAGCACAAACGTATAATACCCTCCCCACTATAGTGGTGTAGGGTATAAAAATTGTTCCTTTTATCTGTAAATTTTTAGTTTATTAAAATATCAATATAAACAAGTATGAATTTATAGTCGGACATTGCCGAGCATATGATACCCTACGCCAGTCAGTATGTTAAAATTGTGGATTTTTTTTAAATAAAGCATTTAATTTGTTTTATTGTGGAATATTTTTACTTATTGTTGACAAAAAAAGAGATTTTCTACAAGAGGGCTCATAGGAGAGAAGGGGTAAAATGGGCCTATCCTTATAAATTTTGGTAGAAGAATTTACGTATATTTCAAAGACATTTATGAACTCAGAAAGTGATTCTGAGGCGATTGGTATACTTTAAGGTGGGTCTAGGACCAATATTTTTGGGTGTTACAAACTTCAGCACAAACGCATAATACCCTCCCCACTATAGTGGTGTAGGGTATAAAAATTGTATGTATATAAGTAGAAATAACCTTTGTTTCTTCATTAAAAAATAATAATTTTACCGCCGTCCGTATTTCGCCCCTTTCTTATTTTTAGGAATAAAGATATAACCAATTAAAGCTTCTAAGCAAAGATATATCTCTGTTTAAAATTTCTTAAAGTCGGGCCAGTCATTTAGGTGTGGACCTTTTTACCCACTTTAATTTAATTTTATTTTTCTAAAATATAACTTTTGACTGATTACAGCAAAATACTTCTTATAATATTTGCATATTTCCGAAAAAGTATCTAACTACAAATAAATACCTGTATAATCAAAATTAGTACTTTTGTGCTTTATGGCTTACTTTTGTCTTTTCTGAAGCGAATATACTTATGTTCCAATAACCATTTAAAGTCTCATATACATATATGTTTTTGATAGCCAACCGTGAGGGGGTAAAAAGAGGTTTCCTGTATGTCTGGAATAGGTAATAGGCTACTTTTTATTTTGAAATTTCAAATGGGATAGGAGCCACGCTCATATTAAGAAAATATAAAATACGTATATTTGAGATAATGTAACAGCTAGAGCTTTTAAATTTTGTCGAAGCCACTTTAATGTCAATATGATTACTAAGGATTAAAAATGGGCGGACTAGCATTAAAAAATCGTTTATCTTGGACATTCATGTAAAAATTTTGGGTAAAAATGTTGGTACCCATGAGGAGAACGGTACCTCCCATATTAATTAAATACAAAAGTTTTTTTTATTTGAGAAACTAATAGAATTAAATTCTTAAAACTTGCACGAGGAACTTTAATATTCATCTGAAAATTTTAAAGGAAAAATATTGGACATTCAACTTAGGGGGTTTGGATCCCATATATGAATAACATAGAAAAATTCGTATATCTGAGAATCTATTAGAGCTAGAATATTTAAATTTTACATGAATTTGACATTCATGTGAACATTTAACAGCCAGACTTTCATACAAAAAAATACAAAATTTTGCATATCATAAAAACTTTTAGATAATTCAAATTTTTCATAGATAGATAGAAATTGGCGAAATTGCTAAAATTTGCTTGGCAACTCTCATATGTAACATATTTTTAATCTGAAAAACTATTGTTGCTAGAATTTTCAAAATCGTTAAGTGGGGTTTTTATTTATACTAGAGAATAAAACAAAAAATATTGTGTATCCCAATGCATTAGAATAAGAATCGGTTTTTAGCGAAGCACTCCGGGTATTAGCTAGTTTATATTATATATTAGGATTATACCCCGATCCTAATATATTTGGTATGCAGTTTTCGGATTCTATAGAAGTTAAAGGCTCTACATGGAGAAAGGTCAATTATGGACCGAATCATATAAAAACTTATTAAAAAGATTTCGGTTAATATAAAATGAGTTTTTGTCAAGTTTCATTGTTGTACTTGTTTTTTTTGTGCGTTATACATTTTTAAAGAAAGATACATATGTATAAACGTGTTTTTCAAGCAAGTATTGAGCGTTAAAGTAATTTTCTGAAACGGATATTACATGGAGAATAGGATATCTTCCAATCCTTTTGAAGAGAGATTTCGGTTTGTATAAAACTAGTTTATGGCCAGACCAGGGCGATTTCCATTAATTTTACATTAACATTAAATTAAAAAAAATATTTAATGTAAAAAAAATTTAAATTTAATGCATTAAATAATAATAACATAGTTAATGTTAATATAAAATTAATGTGTTTGTTTGTATGTTTGAACGCTATAAACTACTAAACGGCTCAACCGAATTTTCACAGCGAATTCCCGTATGTCTGTAATAGGTAATAGGCTACTTTTTATTTTGAAATTTCAAGTGGGCGATGAGCCACGCACACATTAAGAAAATATAAAATTCGTATTCGTAATTTTGTCGGAGCCACTTTAGTGTCAATATGATTATTTAGGATAAAAACTTAGCGGATTAGCGTTAGGGGGCGTGGTACCTCCCATATAAATTAAACACAAAAATTCGTTTATCTTGGACTCTATTACAGTTAGAATCTTAAAATTTTGCATGAATAACTTCAACATTTATGTAAATATTTTGGGGTAATAAATTGGCGGACTTCCCATGAGGGGAGCGGCACCTCCCATATAAATTAAAAAAAATTTGTTTATCTTGAGTTAATATAACAGTTAGAGTCCTCGAATTTTGTCGGAGCCACATTAGTGTCAATATGATTATATAGTATAAAAAGTGGACGGGCTAGCTTTAGGGGTCGTGGCACCGCCCATATAAATTAAATACAAAAATTCGTTTATCTTGGAAACTATTACAGTTATAATCTTAAAATTTGGCATGAATAACTCTAACATCCATGTAAACATTTTGGGTAATAAATTGGAGGACTACCCATGAGGGGAGCGGCACCTCCCATATTAATTTAATACAAAAATTCGTTTATATTGGAAACTATTACAGTAAGAATCTTATACAATTTATATAACTAAATTCTTAAAATTTTGCACGAAGAACTTTAATATTCATCTAATCATTTTTAAGAAAAAAGAGCAAACTTTCATCTGAGGGGGCTTGGAGCGCCATTATGATTAAAATAGAAAAATTCGCATATCTGAGAAACTGTTAGGGATAGAATCATTAAATTTCACTTGAATAATTTTGACATTCATCAGAACATTTAGAGTATAATGAGCGAACTTTTAATGGGGACTATGAATAAAATACAAAATATTGTTTATCTACGATAATATGGAACTAGATTCATCAATTTTTGCTCATATCACTATAATATCCATCTGAACATTTTGAGGATAAAGGGCGGACTTTAGTCTGGGAAACTTGCAGCCCCCACATGAATTAAATAGAAAAAATAATTATAATAGTTATTATACTATGGCCGGGCCGAACCCGAACTTTTTAAAGTTCGGTGAACACGAACTTTTCTTAAATGAAAAGCGCATTTATGATTAAAAGGTAATAAATTTATAAAATTTAAAATCAAAATATGAACATCCGGAAGATGTTTTTCGAATTCCAGAGTAAAAAATTTCTAATACCAAACCATTTTTGTGAAATGCATATATCTTAATTCTTTTATTTTTTGTTTTTAAACGATTTATTGACAATGATATAATTCTCTGTAAGAGCACGCAGAGAAACTATGGTTGTGGTCAAAATTATGATTTTAGTCTATTTAAAATATCATATTATGATTAAATACCGTCAAAATATTTCATCATGATATTTTTGTATTTATCATAATATTGTTATACATGATCATATTATTATCCAAGGCTATCAAAATTTCGTTTTAAATACGTATCGAAATAAAAATGAATCTTATCGAATTAGTAAAGTTATAGAGTTTCCAAAAAAAAAATAAAAATATATTAGAGTGCTCCAAGCACAATTCCCCACTGGAATTGTTCTATGGGTTATAAAAATAAGTCGTGCAAAAAATTAGGTCAATAGGATTACGTTAACTGGTGCCGCAACGGCTCTGAAGATGCATTTACAAGGGGAAAATATGCAATTTTTTTCAGTTTTAACAAAAGTTTTGTCATTAAACAATTTGTTTTGCATTTTATTGTCAAAGAATCGTAATGTACACAGAATAAGCATTACAAAAAGATAACACAAAAATTGGTTGAAAAATGTAAAAGTTATTAAAAATTCCCCAGGCCATTATCGTGTCTCAGAGCACTTGAATTCTAAATGTGATAAAAAAATAAACATATTTTTGAAAATATTCTAATAAAACAATTGTGTTACTTAAAATACATCTGTAGTTACTTGAATTTGAGATTTTGTCCTTATAGAATAACGTAAACCTGTTCTCAGCTATGGTCAAAAAATTTTGATATTTTTAACGGTCGTTTTAAAATTCAAATTTTATTTTTTTTGATACTTTGTTAAACAAATTTCAATATTTTTGGGAGAACTCATAGGGATTTAAGGACAACAGATTAGGGAATAAAACATAAAAAAAAATTAGATCAATACCTCTAATAGTTTGCCTGTACGTGCAATTTGAATTCAGCGGATTTCGAGAAAAACAATTTTTATGTAATATTTTGCAAAATTAGCCTTTTTATTATATTGTTGTGTATTTTAAATGGAACCTTTTGTAAATTTATTAGTCGACATATTTCTGAATAAAAATCAAGAGTTTCGTGCAATTCGGACGCCATTAACCCATAAACTTTAAAGATCAAAGGTCAAATTTTGTAATATTTGCAATTTTTGATGGAAACTAGTCGAAATTGTTTCTATTTTTAGGTAGATTATCACTAAACTTAAGAAATTTATTTATTAACAACCGATATTTACAATAATGGTGAAAAAAAATAATTAACCCTTAAACGGCCTTGGGATCAAAATTACCCCGATGTTTTAAAAAGATGCCAATTTGGACATATTTCTATAAAACCCGTTTGCAATATTATATTATAATATAATGATAATATATTTACAATACTTAACACAATTCGCAAATTTCAATTTGCAGATTTAAGTGAAATTTTTGTTCACAAAAAATTTAAGTATAATATCATAATAATACTAGTATTTTTAAGCATGTATGAACGTTAGTAATTTTCTAAAGGCATGTCCAAATGTAAACCGATTTTGTCCATTTTGAATACTAATCAAACTGCAATAATAGCTTAGGTCCTATCGTTCCTTTAAGCGACTGACAGACATGTCTAGATCGTTTGCGAATAAGGATTTTTTCAAATCAGCCGAAAAAATTAACAGATAAAAAGGCGTTTTGCACCTACATATGTATATCGGAAATTTATTGTACAGCCAGGATGTATGTTACTTCTGTAAACAAATTTTCAAACATTTTATAAAAAATTCGGCGTTCGGTCAAAATTTCGCCGAACATTGGCCGAACGTTCGGTCGGACACTAGTTCTCGCCTAATCCGGGCTATGTACTTAATTTCATGTTTTTAGGTTCATTATCATTGAAAACTCAAAAAATATCTTTGGCAAAACGAATATGTACCAAAAAAATTCCCTTAAGCCAGGCTCCACGTACTTAATTTCATGTTTTTAGCCAATAACATTACAATACTGCTGCTCTACTACTCTTGCTTTGTGTTTTTATAAACAAGAGTACAATAACAAAATTTAACGTATTTTTTTTTTCTTTTTCAATTTCTGTCTGAGCATGAATACATTTTTAGAGGTTGTTTCGGATTTTTGCTCATATTGTTGATTTTAAATACTTATCTTCTCTAAAGCAAGTCTAGAATTATCGAAGATTCGGATCTCATCGATATCTGGGGTCCTCTAAAAACTGATTTCAACAAACATTCAGATGGACAGACAGATTTACAGACAGAGCCTAATCAACTCCACTACCTATATGGTTCCAGAATATATATATACTTTATGGGGTTGGAAAATTATATAATAGAAATTACTACGGAATGTCAAACATATATAAACCCTTCTCACGACCGGGCATATTATCCTTGATGACAGATCCCATCTTGGTGTATTGCAATCCAGGGGTAGATAGGTGCTTCCAATACCTCTAGTCGGCCAGGATTATAAATTGATGTTTACAGTTTACTGCCTTGCATTAGTTGAAAAGAGATCTAACTAGAGAACAACATAATATGTTATTACGGGTGGCCAGTTGCCCGCAGGACTATGTCTTGGTTGGTCAGTTGGTTGAGGTTCCTTCGGGATCCACATAGTGGCTGTGGTTGAAACTCAAATTCGCAGAAAGAGTGAGTTGCGGTTAAAAGACTGATGTAAGGTAAAGTCAATATTTCGGGATAAGTTCGGTGCTGTTACTGAAACAACAGATACCCCACAAAGGAGTGACTGTTGGACTAAGCGTTGGAAATGAGTTGGTATTAATTGTATATGGTACGGGATGAATGAGGGGTATGCGGACCTCACCCACCCGAATAGCTGTAATACCCTTCTCACGAAGGTGAAGGGTATGAATAGAATATACAAATTGTTATGAGGTTTTCTCGAATTAAAACTACAAAATATATTTTTATACACTTCACCTTCGTGAGGAGGGTATGAAGTGGAAGTACTTTACGTTTGTAATTTCTATAATACTTACACAGTGGGGCAGAATGGAAATTTTTTGGAAATAAATCTGGCATTTCTAAACGGCTGATCCGATCGGGATAAAATTTGACGTGAGCGTAGCCAAGGAGTATTCGAGTTTAAGTTTTGAAGATGAACTCCGCAGTTGCCCCAGGGACGGAGCTGTGGCGGCTCAAAGTAGGGTACCTACGACATGTAAAATTTTTTAACTCGTGCCATTTTTTTGTTTTTCACCCAAATACAAAGATTTTTATATTTTCTGAAAGCGCTTGACGAAATCTGTCTGCTTGGACATACTACTCATCTCTTACAATATCCGAGTTATAGGCATTTAAAAATTTAGTGATACCAAATTTATCATACCTTGGTCCGCCTTTTTTTGAATACCGGGCGTAATTTTGGACCAAATGGACTCAATTTTTTCTTGTTAGTTAGACAACAAAATTTCCAATAATATACAAAAAATTTCAGATCAATATCATTTACAGATCCAAAAATATACGTTTTTTAATTTAAAAATCCAAAAAATTTTATATTTTTGCCGTTTTATTGCCCAAAATGTGTCTTAAATCTTTTTTTTAATAAAATAAAATTTTCTTTAACAACATATAACAATTTTATAGTTTTCTAAAAGGTATCTTTACGCAGAACGCTTTGGCGTAAAAAAAACTTGTCCTAATTTTTGAAAATGTTGCCAATGAGTCCTTCCGAATATGACCTATTTTTTATCAAAACTTCAACTTTGGGCGACATGTTCTAAAATCCCAAAACTGGGATCTGAAAACTGAAAGCAGTTTTGGAAACCTCAATATGTTTTCTATTTACTCCAAAAGTATTTTCCCAGCCCTGAAAGAAATGTGGACCCTATGGGCAAAAATGTAAAAAATCCTATTTTTGGGATTTTCATTCCTATTTTTGGGAATTGCGGGATGCCCTTTGACCTTTTCGATTTTTTTTTTTGCATTTCCTTATTTGAATGATGAGATTTCATTGAGTTTTGTTCATAAATAAAGATTTTGTCATATATTACATATTTGTTAAATTTCTAAAACTAGGATTTATATCAAAATTTTTATAGGGTCGCAGATAGCTACAACAATTTAGTCCATATTTAAGCCTTAATATCTTTTCTTAGTTAGATATGGAAATTCTCGACCCTTTACAAAAAATTTCAAGCCAATATCTCAATTACATTCAAAAATATGTTCATTTAAACCTGTGTCCAATAATTTCATATTTTTCTTATTTTAGTATTAAATATGACAGAACATGTTTAAATCTTATATTTACCTATTTTTCTATTTGTTTGCTTATCCTTATAATTGAAAGGTCCTATTATGCTTAAATTTTCAGAAATTTATAACTATTTTTTACCTAAATTTTTTCGACAGATCATTTCGTTCTGTTTCGTTTATGATCATGTAAGTAAAAATATACAGGTAATGATAATTTCGATTCATTCACTAATAAGAAATATCAATGACTGAATTACAGGTTATAGTAATATAGTCCTAAATGTTAATAGGTAGACAGTTCGTAATTTTTTACTTTGGAATACCTGTATCGGAAATGACAATAGTTGGTATATAAGTAAACTTCTCAGATTTTAAGTACCATATTTAATAAATCTACAATGAAGTTTACATTAAAGTATGAAGAGTTGTGTTCCGTTTTATGGAGTGTATCTTCAAAAGGGCCAGAAAGAATTGATGACATTTCAAATAATATAAAAACCACATATAGTAGAAAAGTAGACAAAACAGGCATATCAAAAATTGAAAACTTTTTGATGTAAAAAGTAAGTCTGTGGATGGAAATCAAAAGAAATTTTGATTAAAATTTTGTAGTTGGATGGAAACTACTACGGAAATCTCAACTTACAACACATCAGCAGGAGCGCTTTGCAAGTCTTATGTTCAAGGTAAAAAAAAGAGGGTCACACAAAAGCTTTTTTCAATCTCAAATGAGGAAATTGCTGATACATTTAACGAAATGCTGAAAAAGGAAAACCAACCTATGGATGCCGTACATATAAGCCAATTGTGTAAAGTATATCAACTCCAACATCACAATCAAATTTTACTGAAGAGGAAGCAATAGCTCTTATGTAAAGCTCTGCATGAAAAAGGATACAATATATTACCATCATACAAGGCGATCCAGGAAAAAAAAACAAACTATCCTACCATCACCTAATGCTGTTAATGATTTGGAAGCTTGTGTTGATATATCATATTTCCTCGAAAACACAGCATCAAGAATTGTGTCAGACTTTTCAGAAGACCAACTAAGGAAAATTCATAAAGTGGTGAAATTCCGAAAGACAGGACTTCTTCATTAATACTTCTGCTTTTGTTTATATTTGAGAATTGCGACTTTTTCTCATTACATATTGAGCATCTCCAGAAGGAAGAAGTTTCTGTTATGGCATTGCTGACCTTTCCATCAATCATTGTTAAGCTTAGCTGATATGATACGTTAATAGAGAATTCCTTTATTTTTATGCAAATGGGCTCCAGTGCATTTATTTCATCTTTTAAATATTCCACTAAATCTTTTGTTGTTTTCTTTGACTCCTTTATATATTCAAATCCAATGGGTCTACAAAAATTTTTTGAACCCGGAGTTGTATTGATCCATATATCTTCAAATGAATTTCCGATGCTTGACGATGATGGATTAAGGGAATATGAACGAATTCGTAATGGCACTAATGATGACATAAATACACTTTTGTAGTCTGCTAATGTCCGACTTCCACAAGCTTGTTTGTATTCTGGAAGTGCTGATAAACCGTCACATCCCCACTTACACATTAAGACAACATCAACACATTAAGACAACAATCTGACACAATTCTTGATGCTGTTAATGAAGTGAAGCATCAATAGTGATGGTAGGATAGTTTGTTTTTTTCCTGGATCGCCTTGTATGATGGTAATATATTGTGTCCTTTTTCATGCAGAGCTTTCCTTAATATTTGGTACTTATTTCGACTGAGACCCAGTTCCAACATAAGCGCTATTGCTTCCTCTTCAGTAAAATTTGATTGTGATGTTGGAGTTGGTATACTTTCCACAATTCGCTTAAGTCGTTTTGGTGATGCATTAGGAAGAATAGTTGCAATATGTACGGCATCCATAGGTTGGTTTTCCTTTTTCAGCATTTCGTTAAATGTATCAGCAATTTCCTCATTTGAGATTGAAAAAAGTTTTTGTGTGACCCTCTTTTTTTGACCTTGAACATAAGTCTTCGTATGACTTGCAAGGCGCTCCTGCTGATGTGTTGTAAGTTGAGATTTCCGTAGTAGTTTCCATCCAACTACAAAATTTTAATCGAAATTTCTTTTGATTTCCATCCACAGACTTACTTTTTACATCAAAAAGTTTTAAAAAGTTTTCAATTTTTGATATGCCTGTTTTGTCTTTTTCTACTATATGTAGTTTTTATATAATTTGAAATGTCTTCAATTCTTTCTGGCCCTTTTGAAGATACACTCCATAAAACGGAACACAACTCTTCGTACTTTAATGTAATCTTCATTGTAGATTTATTAAATATGGTACTTAAAATCTGAGAAGTTTACTTATATACCAATTCTTGTCATTTCCGATACAGGTATTCCAAAGTAAAAAATTACGAACTGTCTACCTATTAACATTTAGGACTATATTACTATAACCTGTAATTCAGTCATTGATATTTCTTATTAGTGAATGAATCAGAATTATCATTACCTGTATATTTAAATATAAGGATAACAAACAAAATAGAAAATAGGTAAATATAAGATTTAAACATGTTCTGTCATATTTAATACTAAAATATGAAAAATATGAAATTAAAGGATACAGGTTTAAATGAACATATTTTTGAATGTAATTGAGATATTGGCTTGAAATTTTTTGTAAAGGGTCGAGAATTTCCATATCTAACTAAAAAAGGATATTAAGGGATAAATATGGACTAAATTGTTGTAGCTATCTGCGACCCTATTAAAATTTTGATATAAATCATAGTTTAAAATTTAACAAATTTAACTCATAATTTTAGAAAAATTATCAAATATGTTAATTTATAAATAAAATCAAAAAAAAATTTGAAAAGGTCAAAGGGCATCCCGCAATTCCCAAAAATAGGAATGAAAATCCCAAAAATGTGATTTTTTACATTTTTGCCCATAGAGTCCACATTTCTTTCAGGGCTGGGAAAATACTTTTGGAGTAAATAGAAAACATATTGAGGTTTCCAAAACTGCTTTCAGTTTTCTGATCCCAGCTTTCGGATTTTAGAACATGTCGCCCAAAGTTGAAGTTTTGATAAAAAATAGGTCTTATTCGGAAGGACGCATTGGCAACATTTTCAAAAAATAGGACAAGTTTTTTACGCCAAAGCATTCTGCATAAAGATACCTTATAGAAAACTATAAAATTGTTATATGTTCTTTCAGAAAATTTTATTTTATTAATAAAAGAGTTAAGACACATTTTGGGCAAAAAACGGCAAAAAACTAAAATTTTTTGAATTTTTAAATTAAAAAACGTATATTTTTGGATCTGTAAATGATATTGATCTGAAATTTTTTGCATATTATTGAAAATTTTGTTGTCTAAGTAAAGTGAAAAAATTGAGTTCATTTGGTCCAAAATTACGCCCGGTATTCAAAAAAAGGCGGACCATGGTATGGTAAATTTTGTATCACTAAATTTTTAAATGCCTATAACTCGGATATTATGAGAGATAAGTAGTATGTGTTTTCAAGTCGAGCGCTTTCAGAAAATATAAAAATCTTTGTATTTGGGTGAAAAACAAAAAAATGGCACATGTTTAAACATTTTACATGTCGTAGGTACCCTACTTTGAGCCGCCACAGCTCCGTCCCTTGACGATGATCGATTAAGGGAATATGAACGATTCGTAATGGCACTAATGATGACATAAATACACTTTTGTAGTCTGCTAATGTCCGACTTCCACAAGCTTGTTTGTATTCTGGAAGTGCTGATAAACCGTCACATCCCCACTTACACATTAAGACAACATCACAGTTATGAATTTTCCTTAGTTGGTCTTCTGAAAAGTCTGACACAATTCTTGATGCTGTGTTTTCGAGGAAATATGATATATCAACACAAGCTTCCAAATCATTAACAGCAATAAGTGATGGTAGGATAGTTTGTTTTTTTTTTCCTGGATCGCCTTATATGATGGTAATATATTGTATCCTTTTTCATGCAGAGCTTTACATAAGAGCTATTGCTTCCTCTTCAGTAAAATTTGATTGTGATGTTGGAGTTGGTATACTTTACACAATTGGCTTATATGTACGGCATCCATAGGTTGGTTTTCCTTTTTCAGCATTTCGTTAAATGTATCAGCAATTTCCTCATTTGAGATTGAAAAAAGTTTTTGTGTGACCCTTTTTTTTTGACCTTGTCGATGTGTTGTAAGTTGAGATTTCCGTAGTAGTTTCCATCCAACTACAAAATTTTAATCGAAATTTCTTTCGATTTCCATCTACAGATTTACTTTTTACATCAAAAATTTTTAAAAAGTTTTCAATTTTTGATATGCCTGTTTTGTCTACTTTTCTACTATATGTAGTTTTTATATAATTTGAAATGTCTTCAGTTCTTTCTGGCCCTTTTGAAGATACACTCCATAAAACGGAACACAACTCTTCGTACTTTAATGTAATCTCCATTGTAGATTTATTAAATATGTTACTTAAAATCTGAGAAGTTTACTTATATACCAATTGTTGTCATTTCCGATACAGGTATTCCAAAGTAAAAAATTACGAATTGTCTACCTATTAACATTTAGGACTATATTACTATAACCTGTAATTCAGACATTGATATTTCTTATTAGTGAATGAATCGAGAAGGAAATGTGGACCATAGGGTCCACATTTCCTTCAGGGCTGGGAAAATACTTTTTTATTAAATAGAAAACATATTGAGGTTTCCAAAACTGCTTTCAGTTTTCTGATCCCAGCTTTGGGATTTTAGAACATGTCGAACAAAGTTAAAGTTTTGATAAAAATAGGTCATATTCGGAAAAATGTAAAATAGGACAAGTTTTTTACGCCAAAGCGTTCTGCTTAAAGATACCTTTTAGAAAACTATAAAATTGTTATATGTTCTTAAAGAAAACTTTATTTTATTAATAAAAGAGTTAAGACACATTTTTGGCAAAAAAACGGCAAGAATCTAAAATTTTTTGAATTTTTAAATTACACATACACATTACATATATGATATATGATAAAATCATTCCGATTTAATTAATGAGCAACGCAACAAACAAAACATTATACACAACTTTGTAACTTTACATGAGCAAAATAAAAACAAATACTTTTTGAATGGGAAAGAAAGAAAGCAACACAATTAGCATTTCGCTCATTTCATTTTAAATCCGCATTGATCCATTTGGAATTGGTATTGGATCTCTAGAAATTCAGTTGATAAATTTAAAAAGTAAAACTTTGGAAAATTGTCAAAGTTTAAAAGCAAGTTGGAAGAGTTAGGTAAAAAGCTAACTAACAAATGAAAATTTCGAATAATTTTTGGAACTTTAAACAACATGTTGTGACCCAAACATTGTAAAGCCATCACTCCCAATGAATTTGTTATATGTACAAGTTAATATTGTAAGTAAATCTTTAATTCTTTAAAATATTAATTGAAAAGTTCCTTATAAACGAATAACATGTAAGTCATGATCATACTTTCTAAAATTTTAGTGTTTTTTTAATTAAAACATTTTTTTGGGAAAATAATTAATTAATTGATAATGTGGAGAGTTTGGATACAGTTAAATACTAAAAACATGGTCTATTTAAAAATTTTTATCTTTTTTTAAAGAATTTTATATTATTTGCACGCTTTCTATAAAAAGGTGCCAAAAAATGTAATATTTATAAATATTGCACGTTTTAATGACAGTGATCTATTTAAGTTTGACATATTTTTAACATAAAATGTGGGATATAAATAAGGAAACAGAAAGTGTGTTATGGACCCATCCTTATAAAATTTGGTAATAAGATTTTGGATTCAATAAATCTTTTTATACCCTACACCACTTTAGTGGGGAGGGACCTTGTCAAATTTCAGAAAGATCGGCCCTCATTTGACCCTAGCTTCCATACAAAGTTGAATGTCCAAAATTAACTTATAAACACAAATATCGCGGTGAAATTCAGCACAAATAAATATTATATAAATATATCGGGCTTGATCCATATTTGCCCCTAGCCGCAATATAAAGCCTGTTTCAGATAATTCGATTTTCATCAATAACATTTAATATTCATAACTGGTGTAGGGTATTTCGATTTTCATCAATAACATTTAATACTCATAACTGGTGTAGGGTATCATTTGGTCTGTCACGCCCGACTATACTTTACTTGTATTTTAGCCTTCGTTTTCGAGAGAGGACTCTATATGTGGGGTAGGGTCAATTTTGAATCCATTCTCATTAAATTTGGTAAAGATATATGTGTTCTTATAAACTTGTTTATGACAAATTTACCACTATGCTGTTATTAATAAGCCTGGTCAATAATTATATTGTTAGATCAGTTATTAGCGTTGAGAGTATGAGAGTAATTTTCTGAAGTAGACTTTATAATGTTCCAATTATATAGTAGTATATAGGCGAAAATAATTGTCAATGACCTAAGTCCCCTGTCAAAGACCTAACTTGTGAGAATGTATTAGTAGAAGTACAAAAATAAACACAGTTGTTCAAAAGGTACTAAATAAAAAATGTATTTTTTGACGTTATTCTTTGTGTGTTATAAATGGAATTTTATATGGCAGTGAATGAATATATTAGTTATTTATTTTTTTGAAAATATTTTATCTCAAAACATATTATAAACACCTCTTTTTGTAATTTTTTCTGCAGTAATGCAAAATTAAAAAAAAATATGTAAAATACTTTTTTTAATTTGCAATACTAATATGTACAACTTTTCATTTTTCAATTTTAATTAAAATGAAATGTCAAAGAATAAAAAATATTTTTTTTTCGTTTGTAAAATATAAAATATTTTCGGGGTTTTAAATAAATAAAAAGTGTTGAAAAAAATAATAAACATTAAGTTTAAGTGATAAGAAAAACTAATAAGTGCTAATATCCTCGCCATTATTCTTTATTCTCTCAGAGCTCGTCTGTGTGAAGAGAATAAAAAATTTTGTTTGAAAACCGCTTTAGTTTCGCCAATATGTACTACTATATGGTTCCGATCCTCTTCAAATGGTCGAGAGATTTTGTTTTTATAAAACTTGTTTGTGTCGAATGTCGTCGCTTACTGCTATTATTAAGTCCCTTAAGAGCGATAGGGTTATTTTCTATTGGGGATCTAATATGAGTGGTAGGATCAATTATAAGCTAACCATCACTAAATTTGGTAAAGTGATTTTTGTTCATGTTTGTGTTTAATTTCGTCATAATACTGCTATTATTAAGCCTGTTTTGAGTGTTAAAATCAAATTTGTTATTTATGTCGAATTTCGTCGCTATACTGCTACTGTCATGTGAATTATAATCGTTAGAGTAATTTTCTGAAAGATTCCTTATATTGGGGTTGATCAATTACGGTTCGATGTCCGCAATACATCACAGTATAATTTCTGTTTGCATAAACAAATTCTGCAAAATTTTTTCTCGATTGCTGCCACTATGACACTTATACCCTATTATGGCAAATGCATTTTATCACTGACTGTGATATCACTGTTGCCCTACTCTAATAAATGTTTATCTTTATATAACAAATATTAAAAAAACGTATGAAAATTCAAAAAGTATTTGTAGTCAATAATCTTCCTTGCAGAATTGTCTTGTATCCAATTAAAACAAAATTGTTTTTAAAGTCAATTTATAAAGTATTTGTAATGTTTCAATAAACATTTTGTAGCTCTTTTAAAACCCATGTTTTGTAAACAGTAAATTTTGGCTCTTCCGATTCAAAAGTTTGCCAACCTCTGTTCTAGCCAATAACAACACACTAGTGCTGCTCTCGCTCTGCTACTTCTGCTCTGCTGCTCTCGATCTGCCTTGTTTTTATAAACATAGTACATTAACAAAATTTACGTATCATTACACCCTACACCACTTTAGTGGGGAGGGTATATTGGGTTTGTGCTGATGTTTGTAACGCAAATTAATATTGGTCCTATACCCACCTTAAAGTATACCAATCGGCTTAGAATCATTTTCTGAGTCGATTTAAGATCGGTCCACTATTTCACCAGGCCTACATACAACTGTACCCCCCAAAAAGTTCTTGTAAACATTATAATCAAAGTACAGGTCGCAATTTTGGAGATAATTCAATGATAATTTGATACATGATCTTTTATGGTACTGTAGACGAAGCCTATTGAAAATGGTTAACATCGGTCCATAACTTTACCTAGCCCCCATACAACTGAACCCCCGAATAGAGCTTGTAAACCTTGTAATCAAACTACAGGCCGCAAATATTTCACCTAGGCCCCATAGAACTGAACCCGCCAAATAGGGCTTTTAAGTTCATAATTATGCTTAATATACTCGTATCTCCACAAAAAGCTGCAAAACCAAGTTCTATACTAGTTCTAGCCCCTCTAAAAAGCCCCTATCAAAATTTTACTTAAATACCCACAGTTTTATTAAACAGTAAATGGCTTTAGTATATCTGAGGCAAGGTAAAATTCAACTTAACCCATTTACAGCCAAACAAAAAGGACAAGTAAAATTTTTGAAATTTCAAGGTATATTTATTTTTAACAATACAAATAAACAGAAAAGTAAAAAATTGAATTCAGGACACTAGAAGGGTTTACCCAAATTGGTACAATGGCCACTTATGTGTGATATTTTGCAAAACAGGTTTTGTCAATGCAGAGTGTTTTTTTTTTGCATTTTTTGCAACTCCAGCGGCTTCTATTGTGGCAGATGACACAACGCAAACGGTTAGGAAGTTTTTCAGGAACATGATCAGCGCCGTCTAGATTTAGACCCTCAATATTTGATGACGAAGGCCGAGCAGAATGTCTTTTGAATGACTGTTTTAGATAATATCTTGCTATAGACCGACGAAATTGTAATTGATCCATTGGATCTTCTTTACAACATTCATGTAGGCGCCACGCATTTGATATTGCCAGGTCAACCATGTGCGTAAATAAACACCACCACCATTTTTTGCTATGGATGCTAATTCTGTACAAAGATATAGATTGATCCATTTCATCCACTCCGCCCATGTTTTTGTTATAAGTTTGAAACAAGTGAGGTATTTCCATATCAATCTTTTGTTTTTTTCAGAAGACCATCTTTTAGCTTTCCCTACTGGTTCTTAAGAATCATAATTTGTCGCCATTGTGCAGATACTGTTATCCTTCCAGCGGACCAGTAATAACTCATTATTTTTATCAAATCTATAATCGAACTCGGCTCGGGATTTCTTCATCATTTCTTTTGCATTTGGCAGAGGACATTTTTTAGAGCGGTTTTCTCGAATTGTTCCTGTGGCACGGTAACCTAAATTTCGCAAATCATTGAGTAACTCAAAACTTGTGAAAAAATAAACAAAAAAGATTTTGTGGTTGCCAGGATTCATGGACAATTTTTGTAGCACCATTTTCACAACTCTAGTACCCAATGGCTCAGAAACAGGTATAGTTGATTTACCACAATAAATAACAAAGCAGTAACAATATCCAAAGGAACTTGCTGCAACCCAGTTTTTATATCCAAACCGAATAGGTTTGCCTCGTATATACTGTTTTGCTGAATGGCGTAATATTTCACCATGGATTCATCTATAGAAATATTTTTGTGGAAAACACCCTATTAGTTAAATTTTCTGATAAGAATATCAGCAAGTTGACGTACTTTAAACATTTTGTCACTACTCCAATATCTTCATCGAAAGACCAATACATCTCTTCTCTTGGAAGTTTGTTGTAGCCAGATAGAATCAGTATCCCGAGAAAAACCTTTAGATCTGCAACAGTGACACTAAAGTTGTGAATATTGTTTTGATAAGCGTACAGCTGACTAAAATCCGATATCATTTTAAAAACCTCTTCATCGAAAAACATTTCAAATATTTGAGCAGGAGTCAAGTTCTCCAATGCCTCTTTCATACGAGTTTCATTTATGACTCTGTCGTCAGTTTCAATGTAAGTCTTTGGGTAATTTGGAGCAGACTTTCGCCACGACGGAACTTTCAATTTAGATTTATTTGGAGTAATAGCACGTCGTGGGATTTTGGTTCTCAAACGAGCCCTTTTCGCAGATAATGGTTCATCATCACTGCTGTTTTCAGAATTTGATAGAGCACTAATGTCACGTACAAACATCTCGATTTCACCAGGCACATCATTTGGCAAATTTAGTGAAGCTGTGTTTTTATCAAACTCCTCTTCTTCATCAGTTACAGCACTAGGTTCTGGTGGAATTATGGCTAAGTCATATTCCAAGAAATCGTTACTATCTTCAACTATCGTATTTACGGCTTCCTCTAAGCCTCGAAAATGATTACTGGCACTATAATGTCGGCTCATCTTTGTGAACTTATTACACCTGTTAACAACTCGAAGGTCAAAAATCAACTAAGTGTTTCAAAAATTGTAAATGTAATAACATAAAAGAACTTTTGATATTATTTGGGGATTTCCCTTTTTATGTACCTTGTGTTTGTTAACGGTTTAGGGCTGCCACACTAACTAGGAACAAAGTGAGTTGGCTGACAGGTGGCATTTCTATGTTATCAGGTTATTTTTAGACTAAATACTTTGTGTAAAAAAATTAGAACAAACTTAATTTATAATTTGTTTTTATTATACTTGTGGCCATTGTACCCAAATTGGCACAGCATTATTGTATGCCTTTTAAGATCTTATACATTTGATGTATGAAACTAAAAATATTTTTCAATGTTTCTCTGTTTATGGAATTTTATATTATAATACAAATAACGACTATTAGCTTTACGTACAAAGTATAACTTTGGTTGCCATTGACCTACCTCCACATGTGTATTGTTAACGAAGTTTGATAGATTATTGCAGCAATAACAATAAATATAGACAAATTGTTTGGTTTAGTATTTATTGAGAGCACTTTCCATTACACAATAATGCAAAAAAAAAAAAAAAAATAACCCAGAGCAAACTGTTTTTTTATACTGCCTTAATTATTAAGTGTTCCCAAATTGGCACAGTGTCCGTAAAGGGGATAAATGCTTTTTTATGAAAACTAAATCACATTTTATTCGTATACAGGTGTAGGGTATTATATGGTCGGCCTCGCCCGACTTTAA
Organism: Lucilia cuprina; assembly: GCF_022045245.1. Taxonomy (NCBI): domain Eukaryota; kingdom Metazoa; phylum Arthropoda; class Insecta; order Diptera; family Calliphoridae; genus Lucilia; species Lucilia cuprina. The sequence continues at coordinate 48,934,104 of NC_060952.1, read as the reverse complement.
CTTCTTACTTGTTATGTATTTTGTTTACGTTTTTTGCAATTTCTGTTTGAACATGAAATTTTCAGAGGTAATCTCAATTTTATGCTCATATCTTCGTTATTTATTGACCGATTTTGCTGATTTCAAATAGCGATCTCCCCGAAAGCATGTCCAACAGAATTATTGAAGATTCGGATCTCACCGATATCTGGGGTCCTTTAAAAACTGATTTCAACAAACATACAGACGGACATGGCTTAATCGACTCCGCTATCTATAAGATACTTCATAGATTTGAAAATTATATTACACAGTGGGGCAGAATGGAAATTTTTTGGATATAAATCTGGCATTTCTAAACGGCTGATCCGATCGGGATAAAATTTGGCGTGAGCGTAGCCAAGGAGTATTCGAGTTTAAGTTTTGAAGACGAACCCCGCAGATGCCCCAGGGACGGAGCTGTGGCGGCTCAAAGTAGGGTACCTACGACATGTAAAATTTTTAAACTCGTGCCATTTTTTTGTTTTTCACCCAAATACAAAGATTTTTATATTTTCTGAAAGCGCTTGACGAAATCTTGAAAAAAGCATGCTTGGACATACTTCTTATCTCTTATAATACCCGAGTTATAGGAATTTAAAAATTAAGTGATACAAAATTTATCATACCTTGGTCCGCCTTTTTTTGAATACCGGGCGTAATTTTGGACCAAATGGACTCAATTATTTCCAATAATATACAAAAAATTTCCAATAATATACAAAAAATTTCAGATCAATATCATTTACAGATCCAAAAATATAAGTTTTTTAATTTAAAAATTCAAAAATTTTTAGATTTTTGCCGTTTTTTTGCCCAAAATGTGTCTTAACTCTTTTATTAATAAAATAAAATTTTCTTTAACAACATATAACAATTTTATAGTTTTCTAAAAGGTATCTTTACGCAGAACGCTTTGGCGTAAATTTTTTGAAAATGTTGCCAATGCGTCCTTCCGAATATGACCTATTTTTTATCAAAACTTCAACTTTGGGCGACATGTTCTAAAATCCCAAAGCTGGGATCACAAAACTGAAAGCAGTTTTGGAAATCTCAATATGTTTTCTATTTACTCCAAAAGTATTTTCCCAGCCCTGAAAGAAATGTGGACCCTATGGGCAAAATGTAAAAAATCCCATTTTTGGGATTTTCATTCCTATTTTTGGGAATTGCGGGATGCCCTTTGACCTTTTCAATTTTTCTTATTTGAAATGACAAATTTAACAAGCGTTGAAGATTTCATTGAGTTTTGTTCATAAATAAAGATTTTGTCATATATTACATATTTGTTAAATTTCTAAAACTATGATTTATATCAAAATTTTAATAGGGTCGCAGATAGCTACAACAATTTAGTCTATATTTATCCCTTAATATCTTTTTTTAGTTAGATATGGAAATTCTCGACCCTTTACAAAAAAATTCAAGCCAATATCTCAATTACATTCAAAAATATGTTCATTTAAACCTGTGTCCTTTAATTTCATCTTTTTATATTTTGTATTAAGTATGACAGAACATACATTTGGTGTTGAATAAAATATTTGGACAAATTTTAAAAATTATTTAGTTAATTATTTTATTAAAGACTATAACATTGTATATACACTAAAAAATATAATTTTATTATGAGCCACGCACAACAACACCTAAATCACCCCACACAAATCACCTTTCCCGCCAACCGAAATATAAAACACAATTTAATACAATATCATCAGTTAGTATAATAGCTTTTTTTATTTGAACTGTTTATATTAAACATAATACAATTAATTCTTTCAACCTACTTATATAGTTAATTCCTAACACTACTTATTTTCTATAAAATAATCTGTCATATCGGTATACATATCCAGAAGGTAATATAAGTCCTTTAAATCTTCCTCGTTTTGAGATGATAGAGTTTCATAACAAATCCATCTTTTTCGCATAGTTGAAAGAACATGATCAGAAGATAGAAGTAAACTATTAAAAAAAATCTTCATTCTGTGATTGCCTGGAGCATTTTCTTGAGCTGAAAAGTTGAACATGCTTAAAATCTCGATTCCTTGCTTCCTGGGCTTCTTCTGTTAACTCTCCAAGTGGAAGAATATTCAATTCAATTATTATTTGACCATGACACAATACTTTGTGTACTGTTGTTAGTTCCCTCCATGGATACAGAAATGCAAGTAATTTAGAAATTTCAGATGTATATTCCCCAAATCGATTTCAATTAATTTTATGTTTACTTCGAAGCAACTCCTTGTCGATTCCAGTTATTTTTGAAGTAATTTCAAAATCACGAAAAAACCTTGTCGCCGTATTACCGTCATTTGTACTACCGCAACTTGGAAGTGGTTTGTCGATGTTTAATCCCATCTGAACTTTAAATTCTTCTTGGATTCTGCTTTTTTCCGCAGCTCTCAGTTTTTTCAATTCTTCATTATTTTTTGTTGATTTAGTAAGATTCTCTGGCACACTTCTATATTTGAGGTCGTATGCTATGTGTAAAAAGTAATTCAAAAATCGTATTCTGGCATGAAGTGGTGAAATTCCGAAAGACAGGACTTCTTCATTAATACTTCTGCTTTTGTTTATATTTGAGAATTGCGACTTTTTTTTCATTACATATTGAGCATCTCCAGAAGGAAGAAGTTTCTGTTATGACATTGCTGACCTTTCCATCAATCATTGTTAAGCTTAGCTGATATGATACGTTAATAGAGAATTCCTTTATTTTTATGCAAATGGGCTCCAGTGCATTTATTTTATCTTTTAAATATTCCACTAAATCTTTTGTTGTTTTCTTTGACTCCTTTATATATTCTAATCCAATGGGTCTACAAAAATTTTTTTGAACCCGGAGTTGTATTGATCCATATATCTTCAAATGAATTTCCGATGCTTGACGATGATGGATTAAGGGAATATGAACGAATTCGTAATGGCACTAATGATGACATAAATACACTTTTGTAGTCTGCTAATGTCCGACTTCCACAAGATTGTTTGTATTCTGATAAACCGTCACATCCCCACTTACACATTAAGACAACATCACAGTTATGAATTTTCCTTAGTTGGTCTTCTGAAAAGTCTGACACAATTCTTGATGCTGTGTTTTCGAGCAAAGATGATATATCAATACAAGCTTCCACATCATTAATAGCAATAGGTGATGGTAGGATAGCTTGTTTTTTCCTAGATCGCCTTGTATGATGGTAATATATTGTGTCCTTTTTCATGGAGAGCTTTCCTTAATATTTGGTACTTATTTCGACTGAGACCCAGTTCCAACATAAGCGCTATTTCTTCCTCTTCAGTAAAATTTAATTGTGATGTTGGAGTTGGTATACTTTCCACAATTCGCTTAAGTCGTTTTGGTGATGCATTAGGAAGAATAGTTGCAATATGTACGGCATCCATAGGTTGGTTTTCCTTTTTCAGCATTTCGTTAAATGTATCAGCAATTTCCTCATTTGAGATTGAAAAAAGTTTTTGTGTGACCCTCTTTTTTTTTGACCTTGAACATAAGTCTTCGTATGACTTGCAAAGCGCTCCTGCTGATGTGTTGTAAGTTGAGATTTCCCTAGTAGTTTCCATCCAACTACAAAATTTGAATCGAAATTTCTTTTGATTACCATCCAGAGACTTACTTTTTACATCAAAAAGTTTTAAAAAGTTTTCAATTTTTGATATGCCTGTTTTGTCTACTTTTCTACTATATGTAGTTTTTATATAATTTGAAATGTCTTCAATTCTTTCTGACCCTTTTGAAGATACACTCCATAAAACGGAACACAACTCTTCGTACTTTAATGTAATCTTCATTGTAGATTTATCAAATATGGCACTTAAAATCTGAGAAGTTTACTTATATACCAATTCTTGTCATTTCCGATACAGGTATTCCAAAGTAAAAAATTACGAACTGTCTACCTATTAACATTTAGGACTATATTACTATAACCTGTAATTCAGTCATTGATATTTCTTATTAGTGAATGAATCGAAATTATCATTACCTGTATATTTTTACTTACATGATCATAAACGAAACAGAACGAAATGATCTGTCGAAAAAATTTAGGTAAAAAATAGTTATAAATTTCTGAAAATTTAAGCATAATAGGACCTTTCAATTATAAGGATAAGCAAACAAATAGAAAATAGGTAAATATAAGATTTAAACATGTTAAATACTAAAATATGAAAAATATGAAATTAAAGGATACAGGTTTAAATGAACATATTTTTGAATGTAATTGAGATATTGGCTTGAAATTTTTTGTAAAGGGTCGAGAATTTCCATATCTAACTAAAATAGATATTAAGGGATAAATATGGACTAAATTGTTGTAGCTATCTGCGACCCTATTAAAATTTTGATATAAATCATAGTTTTAGAAATTTAACAAATATGTAATATATGACAAAATCTTTATTTATGAACAAAACTCAATGAAATATTCAACGCTTGTTAAATTTGTCATTTCAAATAAGAAAATGCAAAAAAAATTAAAAAGGTCAAAGGGCATCCCGCAATTCCCAAAAATAGGAATGAAAATCCCAAAAATGGGATTTTTTACATTTTTGCCCATAGGGTCCACATTTCTTTCGGGGCTGGGAAAATACTTTTGCAGTAAATAGAAAACATATTGAGGTTTCCAAAACTGCTTTCAGTTTTCTGATCCCAGCTTTGGGATTTTAGAACATGTCGCCCAAAGTTGAAGTTTTGATAAAAAAAAAATAGGTCATATTCGGAAGGATGCAGTGGCAACATTTTCGCCAAAGCGTTTTTTACGCCAAAGCGTTCTGCGTAAAGATACCTTTTAGAAAACTATAAAATTGTTATATGTTCTTAAAGAAAATTTTATTTTATTAATAAAAGAGTTAAGACACATTTTGGGCAAAAAAACGGCAAAAATCTAAAATTTTTTGAATTTTTAAATTAAAAAACGTATATTTTTGGATCTGTAAATGACATTAAAATTTTTTGTATATTATTGGAAATTTTGTTGTCTAACTAACAAGAAAAAATTGAGTCCATTTGGTCCAAAATTACGCCCGGTATTCAAAAAAAGGCGGACCAAGGTATGGTAAATTTTGTATCACTAAATTTTTAAATGCCTATAACTCGGATATTATAAGAGATAAGTAGTATGCCCAAGCACGTTTTTTCAAGATCTCGTCAAGCGCTTTCAGAAAATATAAAAATCTTTGTATTTGGGTGAAAAAATGGCACGAGTTTAAAAATTTTACATGTCGTAGGTACTCTACTTTGAGCCGCCACAGCTCCGTCCCTGGAGCATCTGCGGGGTTCATCTTCAAAACTTAAACTCGAATACTCCTTGGCTACGCTCACGCCAAATTTTATCCCGATCGGATCAGCCGTTTAGAAATGCCAGATTTATTTCCAAAAAATTTCCATTCTGCCCTCTGTGCAACAGTACACAAAGTATTGTGTCATGGTCAAATAATAATTGAATCGAATATTCTTCCACTTGGAGAGTTAACAGAAGAAGCCCAGGAAGCGAGGAATCGAGATTTTAAGCATGTTCAACTATTCAGCTCAAGAAAATGCTTAAGGCAATCACAGAATGAAGATATTTTTAATAGTTTACTTCTATCTTCTGATCCTGTTCTTTCAACTATGCGAAAAAGATGGATTTGTTATGAAACTCTATCATCTCAAAACAAGGAAGATTTAAAGGACTTATATTACCTTCTGGATATGTATACCGATATGACAGATTATTTTATAGAAAATAAGTAGTGTTAGGAATTAACTATATAAGTAGGTTGTAAGAATTAATTGTATTATGTTTAAGATAAACAGTTCAAATAAAAAAGCTATTATACTAACTGATGATATTGTATTAAATTGTGTTTTATATTTCGGTATGTGTTGTTGTGAGTAGCTCATACTAAAATTATAATTTTTTTTATTGTATATACAATGTTATAGTCTTTAATAAAAAAACTTAATAATTTTTAAAAATTGTCCAAATATTTTATTCAACACCAAATGTATGTTCTGTCATACTTAATACTAAAATATGAAAAATATGAAATTAAAGGATACAGGTTTAAATACATGTTTTTGAATGTAATTGTGATATTGGATTGAACATTTTTGTAAAGAATCGATAATTTCCATATCTAACTAAAAAAAGATATTACAAATCTGGACTAAATTGTTGTAGCTATCTGCGACCCTATTAAAATTTTGATATAAATCATAGTTTTAGAAATTAAACAAATATGTAATATATGACAAAATCTTTATTTATGAACAAAACTCAATGAAATTTTCAACGCTTGTTAAATTTGTCATTTCATAGGGTCCACATTTCTTTCAGGGCTGGAAAAATACTTTTGGAGTAAGCAGGTTTCCAAAACTGCTTTCAGTTTTCTGATCCAAGCTTTGGTTTTTTAATAAAATTTTATTTTATTAAAAAACATTTTTGGCAAAAAAAACGGCAAAAATCTAAAATTTTTTGAATTTTTAAATTAAAAAACGTATATTTTTGGATCTGTAAACGACATGATTGTTTGGTCTAAAATTACGCCCGGTATTCAAAAAATGGGGACCAAGGTATGGTAAATTTTGTATCACTAAATTTTTAAATGCATATAACTCGTATATTATAAGAGATAAGTAGTATGGCTTTTCAAGATGTCGTCGAGCGCTTTCAGAAAAATTTGGATGAAAAACAAAAAAAATGGCATGAGTTTGAAAATTTTACATGTCGTAGGTACCCTACTTTGAGCCGCCACAGCGCCGTCCCTGGAGCATATGCAGGGTTCATCTTCAAAACTTAAACTCGAATACTCCTTGGCTACGCTCACGCTTATCCCGATCGGATCAACCGTTTAGAAATGCCAGATTTATTTCCAAAAAATTTCGATTCTGACTTTTTGCTGGTTAAGAATGTAGAGACGGAATGAAGCGAGAACCGGAAAACGTGAACTTATTTATATTTTTTTTGTTTTTTTTTTTTAAGAACTTTTTGAATTTTCTATAATATTGAATCTAGAAACATGAAATAAAGTATGTTCAGCCGAAATTAAGTGACTTTAAGGAACAGTTTTTGATACCGACTTTTTTAGCACACCATGGTGAATGGTATATATGATTCGGCACAGCCGAATATAGAACTCTTACTTGTTAATTTTGTTCTTGTTTCGGATACTTAGATGTGCTGGCTATAGTTTTATTTATTTCTATCTTGCCTGTCATGTTAATATACTTATTTTTTATTTTTTTTTAAATAATCATATTGAGACTAAAGTGTTTCCGGCAATGTTTGAGGACAATAACTGTTATATTTTCTCAAATATACTCATTTAATATTTTTTGAATATGAGGGGATTGGAATATGCCACACCCATTATTGCCATTCCGCCCATTTGGTCCATAAATATTCAAATGGATATCAAAGTTGTCCTTACAAAAATTTTAGTACTCTAGCTGTTGCAGTTTTTGAGATATGCAGCTTTTAATACTTATTTTGTATGTAGGTGTGGCTTCTCGCCCACTTGAAATTTCAACGTTAAATGTAGGCTATAATCTCTTCCCGACATACCGGAATACACTGTGAAATTTTCAAAAAAATCGGTTCAGACGATTAGAAGTCTATAAACTTCAAATATGCAAACATACAAAGACACTTTAATTTTAATATATTCCCAATAAACATCGATTCAAACCTGTGAATATTTTTGAAAATTTTCTTAACTAAATAATGTATTTTCCAAATTGTTTTCAAATTTTAAAGTTTAGCCTTTGAAATAAACATGATAATTTCAAAAAACGTTTAAAAAATAAAATATGTGATATTTATAAAATTTTCAAAGTTTTGTTTTAATTGAACTTAGAAAAGTTTCTTTCAATATTCCCAATAAACATCGATTCAAACCTGTGAATATTTTTGAAAATTTTCTTAACTAAATAATGTATTTTCCAAATTGTTTTCAAATTTTAAAGTTTAGCCTTTGAAATAAACATGATAATTTCAAAAAACGTTTAAAAAATAAAATATGTGATATTTATAAAATTTTCAAAGTTTTGTTTTAATTGAACTTAGAAAAGTTTCTTTCAATAAATAAATTATTTTAGAAAAATAAAAACAGAACATTTTTTCTACAGCAAGGGAGCGAAAAAAACGTTAAATATAGGAGAAATAATCGGAGATATAAAAGAAAAATATGCTAAAATAAATGTATGAATGTTTTATTTTCAGGTGATGTAAAAAAATATATGAATTTTGCAATATTAGCATTATAATTAGGGTTTGAAATATGTATGAAAATAATAATAAAGAATACTTGAAATACGTTTGAAATTTTTTTTAATTTCAAGCTTACCTCTAGCCTTCTTTTTAAATTTGAAATACATTTGAAAAATACGTTTGATTTCTAACTGCCTTTTTGTTTGAGAAGGCCATAATTTTCCATTTGAAAACAAAAATTTTCAAATTTGTTCTCAATAGGTTTTCAAATACATATTCACATCATTTCAAAGGTTTTTGCTTATTGGGTATTGTATGTATGTATGTATGTATGTATGTATGTATGTATGTATGTATGCATTAGGGTTCTATAAATAGGCTTTTGAATAGTCGAACAATCGACTTTAGTTGAAAAAAGTCGAAAAATCGAATTCGACTATTTTGGTCCAAAAAAGTCGATAACTCAACTATCGTCTGTGAAAAAAGTCGGAAAAAGTCGAAATGTCGAAAAGTCGAATGAAGTCGAAAAAATCAACTATTTACAAAATACTTTTTTTGAAGTTGCAAGTGGGTGAGGTGCTATGCCCATTAATAAAGAACTATTCAAAGTCGTACATCTTTTTTATTTTTTTAGTAGATTCTTCAAATTTAGCACGAAAGATTTTCATATTCATTCGAACATATTGGAAAAAAGCGGACTTTTATCAGGGTGGTGGAGGGTGGCTTGGAACACCCATATGAATTAAATAGAAAATTTTGTATATCTGAAATATATATTAGATGCTAGAAGCTGCAAATTTAAAATAAAGAACTTTGACATTCATGTAAACATTTAGAGAAAATGGGAGGACTTTTAATGGGGTGACTGATCATTCCCATATGAAAAAATACATTACATTATTATTCACAAAGCTTACACTAAAACCATTATAAGCATTTGGGAAAATTTGCGAACTTGCAATAATTTGCGTAGCATCACCCATATGTAAAAAATTGTATATGTACGCGCAGAGAATAAACATAGTTCGACATTGTTACTATAACTAAACTATGTTAACTGTAACAATATATTGTTATCAAGGACAAATAATTTTTATTTTAATTTTATTTAAACAATATTGTTGTTACTGTAATCATGTTCATGGCAATTATAAATTTGAGTATGATTCACTGGAAAAGAATTATTTTTTTAATAACTAAGTAATGGTAGCGATGAAAACATAGTATGTTATTTACAAGCATTCAAACTTACAAATAACCATTATATGTATGTTGCTATATGTTATATAACCATTGTATGTTATGTCTGTTGGTACAACAACAAAACAACATTAACCACACATTATTTTGTGTGTGTGTTTTTTACGCGACAATAAAATGAGTTGAAATAATTCTCATTTGGTTTATAACATAATATGTATAAGTATTTCACTTTTTATAGTATAATGTAGCTTTGTTTTTGTGAATCAAATTAAAATTTGTAAATCGTGTCATGTATGTAGGTTTTTACTTTTTACTTTTTTTAGAAACTGTAATCAGTAATCAAAATAAATATGATTTCGATACATATTTTTTAACAATATTTTGATCACATTGGATCATAATATAGTCATGTATAACAAACAATATTATGATAAGTAAAAAATATTATGATATTTAATAATAATATGATATTTTAAAATTGTTACAATAACCATAACGTTTTTTCTCTGCGTGTATCTTGAAAACTATTATACTTCAAATACATTAAGTGAGTTTCTAATACCCTGCACCACCTTAGTGGGGTGCACAGGTCGCAATTTTGAAGATAATACAATAAAATTTGGCATTAAAAATGGTTACGATCCATTATTTCACTTGGCCCCAATACAACCGAACCCCAATTATGTTTAATATATCTCGATAAAAAGGTGCAAAACCCTAATTCTATACTAGACTTGATGACACTCACGAATTATATTATAATAGGTCCTCACATGACCCTAGCCCATATGAAAAGCCCCCATTAAATTGCACTTAAATGTCCACAATTTTATTCAACAATAAACGACTTAACTACACTGAAAATAATCCATGCTTAACTTTACGAAAAAATTTCGTAACTACTTTTTTCGTAATATATACGAAAATTTCGTGTGTAATACGAAATATTGTTTAATCAACCCCATTTCTATTTTTTCGAATGTACGAAAACCTGTCGTTTTGTCTTTTTTCGTATATATTAAGAAACTTTGTTTTCTTTTACAATATTTTGTTTTCTTTGTAATATTTAACGAAAGTAACGAATTTTTTCGTAACAAAATTATTTAGTAATATACAAGAATTATTTTTGATTTCACAACAAAAATTATTTTGTAACGATTTTTTTTGTTATATTCTTAATTTTAAGCGAGTTAAATTAAACGTAATTTTAAATTTGCAGGAAATTAATTTCATTTTAGGAAATTAAAAAAACATAAAAAATTTGTTTTTTTTTTTTAATTCGTAATCTTTTTTTAAATTTACAATAATTATTTTAAACGAACTAATATACTTATGTCTATAAAAAAGTCGTAAAATGAACAATTTTTTTTTTCTTAAATTATATAAAATTATTTTGCATTTTACAAAAATATATCTTACAATTTCGTACATATTACGAAAGAATTTTATGGTGCGAAACCACGAGGCATTTCGAACAATGTACAACATTTTTCATGTATATTAGGCATAGATTATTTTCAGTGTATGTATTATGACAACTAAATCACATAAAGGTGTAAGTAAGAACTTTGAAGATAAAATTAAAAAAATCAAGAAAGGAAGATAAGTGGAACAAACTAAAATTTAAGGGTTTTGTCAACAGTTTAAATATTTTTTTAAATTATTAAAAATATGTGTTTAAAACCATTTGTCTTTTCGAATATATGTAATAGTAACTTATATTCATTCGAATTGAAATTCACCCCAGTAAAATATTTTAAAATTTTGGTAATGAGTATCGTAGGAAATGTAGTTATTTCTTACATTACTTGGTTATGAGTTGTAGTTACCAGTAAGTTTCTCGGATTTCTATTTACAGAGCATCATTCGATGCTCTCGATTTTAAAAGCTTCTTGGTTTTGAAACCGATTCGATTTTAAAAACAGAATATTTTTAATAATTTTTAATTTGATATAACATTTTTTTACAAATGAAATTAAGGGTATTCAATCCAAATTCTGTGGGCTTTGTCAAATTACGCTATTACCATAACCCTGCGAAATATTTCATTGTTTTCAGGACTTGAGACGTGAAATTATTATATAGTTTTTTGTGTTATAGGTCGTTAGTTACTGGATAATTACGTTTCAAAATTGTTACCCTCAGAACTGCTTCTACATAAGTTTTAGAGATAGATATATATATACCCTAGTTATACCCTTCATCTTCGTGAGAAGGTTAATTTCTATAATATAATTTCCCGACAATATAAAGTATATATATTCTAAGTATATCCTGATAGAAAGCGAAGTCGATTAAGCCATGTCCGTCTGTCTGTCTGTTTGTTGAAATCAGTTTTTAGAGGACCCCAGATATCGGCAAGATCCGAATCTTTAATAATTCTGTTAGACAACCTCTGAAAATTTCATCAAAAAAATAATTTTTTCATGCTTTGATAAATAAGCAACAAGAATGATAATTTCTACACATTGTTATGTTATGTTTTTGTAAATTATACTCTTGTTTTTGAAGTTGTGTTTTTTCAAATTGCGTTTGTAATTTTTGAAACAAAGCTTCATCAACCTACTTTGTTGAATGCTGCCAAGCAAATAAATAAAATAGTATTCAGAACAATACTAGCGCCGACGTATGGTTTAATTGCCTTGTGTATTTTCTTAAGCGTTGTTAATGTTATTTTGTTTTGCTTTTCGGGAAAAATTTAAGGTTTTAATATGTTTAAAATCAGGGTACAGATAGCGTTCGAATTCAATTCGCTCGCGAGCGAGTTTAATTCGAGCGATTTAAATAATTAATTTTCCGGCGAATAAATCTATTCGACTCGTGAGTTTAATTTTTAAACTCGCGATAAGAGTTGAAAATTTAAAGAGCGTAAAATAGAACTCGCTCGCGATTCGAGTCAAAACGAGTTAATCGCGAGTTTTATAATATTGTAAATGGAATAAATTAAAATTTTTAAGGCATAATCAATTTATATATAAATATGACATAACCAAATAAGTTTCCCATTAAAATTATGTACGTACATTATTTGCTGCAAAGTAGTAGACACTTCGTACATACATACATACATACATACATACATACATACATACATACATACATACATCATTCAACACGTGTTTTATTATCTTCATAATAAAATTTTCAAACCATTTGATTCACAATCAATAATCTAACTGCCTATTTCACAATACCGAAACAACATTTTCTTTCTTATAAATATATTGAAAACAAAAACAAAATTTTAATTTTTTTTGTTGTTTTCAATATATTTGTAAGAAAGAAAATGTTCTTTCGCATTTAGAGAAAAATAATAAATAAAAATAATGTTAAAGATCACTTGCATTTCCATCAATATACATATGTACATACATAACTACAGATAAAAAACATACACATTTAAATAAAAAGGTAGACAATATATTTCTTATACTTTCCCTCTTTTGCTTTGTCAGACCGTCATAAAACCTACGGCTACACAATCACAAAAACATAATTATTTCCCATATTATTGGTTCTTTTTTACTACCACAACAGAACCTGTTTCTTGCATACACATTTTGCTGATTTTTCGGCTCGAATTTAAATCGAATTCAATTCATTTTCCACTCGCTCGTAAGCGAGTTGAAAAAACAAAAACATGTAAATATCGCTTACGAAGCGAATACAAAACACATAAAACTCTAATTAAAATTGTGCTCGCGTGTTCAAAAATAAAACTCGCGATTTTGAATTTTAAAACGAGCGATATAAATAAAATAGCGATCGCGAGCGATATTTTTACCTACCCTGTTTAAAATACACTATGGTGAAGGGTATATAAGATTCGGCACAACCAAATATAACACCCTTACTTGTTATATTCTAGAGATTTCTTGAACAATGTTATTATTAGAAAACTTACAAAATCGTTATATTTAGTACAGTTTAAACAATCCCAGTATATTCGTAAATAATTTAATATTTTAATACATACTAATGTATACAATTCTTGATTGATTTTAATTATACCCTTAACTTTATGAAAACGGTATGTATAAGTTCGTCATTCCGTTCGCAATTTTTCATTTAAAGCACATATGTAGGTATATTCTAAATCCTTATAAGTAGCAAGTCTATAAAGCAATGTCCGTCTGTTTGTTGAAATCAATTTTTGATAACAATTTTAGGTATATAAGTAGAAATTTATTTTGCTTCTTCATTTAAAAAAATAATAATTTTACCGTGTTCCGTATTTCGTCCCATTCTGATTTTTAAATAAAGATAAAACCAATCGAAACTGCTAAGTAAATATATATCTCTGTTAAAATTATGTTAAAGTCGGCCCATCCATTAGGTGTGTACCTTATGAAAAAACCCGAAACTCCTCTTTTTAACCAATTTAAATTAATTTTTCTAAAATACTGGCTGATTACAGCAAAAAACTTTTCAAGTATTTGCACATTTCCAAAAAAGTACCTAAACTACGCATAGTTACACGTTTTTACCCTTTATGTTTGAATTACCTACATGCCTATTTCCCCCTTCTGGTCCATCTTTCGCAACAAATCCTTCTTAATACATATTTCTGACACAATTAAATCTATATATCAATTAATAATGCCTTTGCTTTAACCCCTAAAATTAATATCGAAATTTAAGTCTACATTCAAAATGTATAATTCAGAACAACTTTCACAAAATTAACCAAAACTACACACTTTCTCCCTTTTCAAAATTCTGACTGGTAAAAAATTACCTTTGAAATTAGTAACAAAGCAAAAAACATATTAATACTTAAAATTTCGGATTTTTAATAATTTTTTCCTTTAAACAATGATTTAAACTCTTAAAAGCATTTGAAAAGGTACTTTACTAAAAATTGAGAAAACTAAAAACAAAATATTCTCTTAAGGGGCCTTGACACGATCACACTTTACGTACGTAGAGTCTAATAAAAAGGTAAGTTGAAATTCTATCCGTATTTCAAAAAAGAGAATAAAAGTCGTATGATTTATACTTTTTGTGTTTATACAATAGGTATTAAACAATAACAAATTAAGATGGAAACAGCTCTTTCACTTTTTTGAGTTTACATAAAAATACACCCCTGATCTAATGCGACGAAGAGAGTCATACGAATGTCAAATTTTACATCCGTATTTTCTCTCAATGTAGTAAAGTTTCATTACATATTGTGTTTAGAGGATCCCATCCATATCCTTCTACAAAAAACTTTCACAGATCATTTTACTTGTGTGCTCATGTGAAGGGGCTCTAAAATAAATAATATTCATTGACGTAGAGAAAAAGTGTGTACTGATTTTTCCCCTTTTTGATTGAGGTTTCAAAAACTTCATATTTTAAGATTACACCGTCCAACACCATTTTTCACACACGAACCAAACCATATACATACGAAAGCACATAATTTATATGGTATAACTGCGTACTCAGTTTTTCATTTTCTGATCGTTTGTCCTTTTTAAAGGACTTTAAAATTTGAGGTACATACAATTTTCAAAAATTTTTATTATAACAATATGGGTTTTAAACTAAATAGGACAAATAGAATTTTTATCTCGTATATTGTTTTATTTTTTATTAATAAAAAGATGTAAAAAATATCCTTATAAAAGTTTATCCTTTATTATCCTTGAAATTTTATACAACATTGTTCAACAAAAAATATTCATAATAAAGACATTAGAATGGAGTACAAAAGTCTGAAATTTGGTCTTCATAGCTCCATTTGTTTAATTTTTATAATATTTTTTAAATATCTCAATAAAATAATTAATAAAATTTTCCCCTCCGAAAATTTCAGTCTTTTTTATGTTAAAGTATAATGTAGAAAAATTAGAAATTTGATATTGTGGAACCGAATTTCTTTATCTCTATGATAAAAAGTTAAAAAATTGGAAACTTTGAAGAATATGAAAGGATAACAATCGATTAAGGACATCTTGCATTTTTTATCCTTTCATGTTAAAACTACCTTCTGGGAAAGTATATTTTCCTTTTTAATTTAACACAATTATTCCGAACTCTATAGTTATTCTAAATTCTATATATCTTTTAAAAATACCTTTGACCTCCCAATAATGTTATCAAAATAGTTTATTATATAGTTTTCATTAAAAAATACAACAGGACGAAGGTATATCATGTGCAATTAGTAAACCACGATATACATAAATATTAACACAAGTTAGGAAAGTATAGCCGGACTGGGCCGAGCATATCATACCCTACACCAGTTGTGAATTTCTTTAAAATGTGATTTATTTTAGCAAATAAAATATTTATGTTGAATTTTATTTCAATTGCGACATATTGAAGAAAAATTAATTTTCTGAAATTGGGCTAGAGTCAAATAGAGATTAGAGACCTGCACAAGACAACAATAATGCGACAATTTTCGTGTGCGCCATCATAAGCTCACGCAATTTTTTAACAAATTTTCTCGCATTATTGTTGTCTTGTGCAGGCCTTTAATATGTATATATTATAAAATTAAGAAGAGAGATTTATGTCTAGATATATAAACGTTTTTTATGTAGCTTTTCCTCGTAATATTAATGTTTATATTAAAATTTATATTTATAATAATATTGTGCCTATCATATTATCCTGAAGTAAAATTTTATATATTTTAAGGCCTGTAATCTCAACCACCGGTTATGTTTAATTGGTAGATATTTTGCCTGAAAACTATCAATTAAACGTTAGGATAAAAAATTAACAGACATTGAGATAATGGGGGTAGGTAATTGGCATAAATAATAAATTAAATTAAACAAAATATTCTCAACAAAATTTTTTAATTTGAATATAATTTAACTTTTTAACTTTTTTTACAAAGAACTAATAAAGATAATGACATGAAATTTGGGAGTCTGCAACTCCATATTTGTAAATATAACATATATTTTTTTTCTAAAAAAACTGACTATAGAAAATAATACGTTTCCAACGTATATGGTCTTGCTCATGTGTGCAACAATTTTTCCCAATTTGTTGTACGGTGTTACACAACAAAATTCGTTCCTTTTATCGGTAATTTTTTTAGTTTATCAAATTTTTAAAATTTTAAGTATATAAGTTGAAATTACTTTTGCTTCTTCATTTAAACATTTTCCGCAACTAATCTTTCCAAATACAAATTTCTGTGCCCGACCGAACGTTCGGGTACGGGTTAGGAGTTCGGTAAAAAGTGAGGTTCGGCAAATGTTTATTTATCATATTTTACATCATCAACAAGTTTAAAATGTGTTTATGTGAAATGCTTTTCTTTATATAGAAAGGCATTTCACATAAACAGGTTAAAAATAAGTTTTTATGCACACAACCCAGCAAAATATTTGCTTACAAATTCATTAGAAAAATCACCAGAACTCATCGAGTAAAGTACTTACAATTCTACTAGAAAAAGTACTTATTTTTGTTTGAGATGTTCCAAAAGTAAGTCAATATTATTTGGTTGGAAATAAGTTGTTTTTTAGTTGAATTATTTATAGAATATTTATGAAAAAATAAAAATAAAAAGACGACACAGACTGGGGTTGAACTCAGTACCTTCCGTCTACCAGTTGAATGCTACACTTACTACACCACTGCTTTGTTGTTTTATGGTGCGTCAAATAATAGTTTTCACACACAAATACTATTTTATTTTCTGTTTGTCTAAAAATAGACATTTGATATCGTGTTCACAAAAAAGGGAAACAACAGAAAAAGTAACTGTTTTATTTTTGTTTGTTTCTTTATTTTGATTTTTTTTAAACGTTACCTACAAAGTAAGTCATTAATGAAGTACTTAATGGTAATCATTGTAAGCAAAGATTTTGCTGGGAAGTACCAATTTGTCCTGTTTTTCGTCGTTTTTACCTATTTTTTACAACTTCTGGTACAATTTTCGGAGAGCTATATATTGACGCTTGCAGACAAATTTGAAGATCCGTTTAGGCATAATTGACGCACAAACAAATAAATAAACTTACAAAGAAATTTATAATATATATTAGGATATTATGATAATGAAATAAACGAGTTTTTTGTGAAAGTTTATATTTATATAATACAGAAACCTTTTGTTAAAATATCCTTATCAATAACTGAAAACTTAAGACAGTTATCATTGTAAATAATATTTAATTATACCCTACACCACTATAGTGGTGTAGGGTATACCGATCGATTCAGAATCATTTTTTGAGTCGATTAAGACATGTCCGTCCGGCTGTCCATGTAAACCTTGGGGCAATTTTCGAGATAATTTGATGAAATTTGGACCAAGCACAGGGACGAATCCTATTGGAAAAACGTCTAAAATTGACTTGTAACCATTTATGTCGCAGTGAAATTCAACAAAAACTATAAACTTCATCCTTTTCCTAAATTTACGAGGAACGGTCCATGTTTGATCTATACTCCTATATAAAAAATCATTTAGAAATTTTTATTTTTTATCAATAAATTGCTTAAAAACTTTGAAATTAAGGTAAAATTCAACATAAAAGTTTCTTTATGAAAAATAAAAATTTAAAAAATATGCTCATGGTGTAGGTTATTATATGGTCGGCCATGCCAGACTACATTTTCCTACATGTTTTTGTCAAGATTTAGTTGATATTATTGTGAAGATGAATATTTGTGTATTTAAACGTTAAATTATTGATCGTATAAGAAATGTAATTTTAAAAGATTTTTTCCCCTTTGACAAAAATTTAAATGTATTAACTTGCAAAGCATGTAATTTGACATTTAAATGCGACAATGTTTTTAATTAAGGGAGACATATAAACAGTGCACAATTTGAACTGTAAAGAAATTAACTTGAAAGTACACATTTGAACTGTACAGAAATTAACTTCAAAGTACACATCCGCTGTCATTATACCCTACACCACTTTAGTGGGGAGGGTATATTGGGTTAATGCTGATGTTTGCAACATACAAAACCGTACCTCCCGAATAGGGTCTTTGGTCTCATAATTAAGTTAAATGTTCTATTATGTCAACAAAAGTCGGCAAAACTCAGAAAACGACTTGACGGTAAAAATTCACCTATTAACACTTTTAAATTCTACAAAGATAACTTTGAGGTATACGTGAATTCTGCTACCAATATTTATAAGGATAGGCCCATATTTTCCTCTACTCCCCTCTGAACTCTTTTGTAAAAAGTCTCTTTTTTGTCAAAATAAGTAAAAATATTCCGAAATAAAGTTAACAAACATATCAAATGCTTTATTTTTTAAATAATAAATAATTTTCAACATACTGACTGGTGTAGGGTATCATATGGTCGGCTATGCCCGTCTATACATTCATACTGTTTATTTTTGCATTTGGGTTACATTAAAAAACATAAGAACGGCGAATTCATTTTATGATTTTTTTTTAATTTTTTATATTTTATTAAAAAATCAAGTAAGAGTGCTAATTCTGCAGTGCCGAATCTTATATTCCCTTCGCCATAGTGCATTTTTACATATTAGTTTTATAAATTTAGAGGTTTTTCCCGACATTTTTATCACAACAAAAGCTTAACAACATGAACAACAAGGCTAAACGAAATAAACAAACAAAAATACAAATGTAATTAAACCAACAGACATCTAAACTTACTAAACTTACGAAAAACACAAAAAAACAAAACAAACAACGCAATAAAACTAACCTACATCCAAATATACGAACAGAATTCACAAAAAAAAAACAAAAACAAAATACATTAATCAGTGAAGCCAACACAGCCACAGGGTATACAGAGACGTAACGAGCAAAAATATATTTCCCTCTCTTTCGCACAAAACGATTTCAATGATTTTTTAGCTGATTGTTTACTTTTTCAAATGCCAAAAGTGACATATCTGTATACTTTTTGACACAGCTGAACCAAATCCATTTACACACACATGTACATATTTTTCCGATTCGCAGTGTTGTTGTTGCTTATTTAACAAAGCAAGCAAAAATGCATACAGTGAATCAAGTCTTTTGCATACCTTTTTTAAGAGAATTTAGATTTTTGTTTATAAATAAAATTGGGAAAAACATGTAAAAAGTAAATTTATGCCTTCGTTGGGTTTTTTTCAAATTATGTTTTAATTCCTTTTTGGAATTAATTGTTTTTTGTTAAAAGGACGAGTGTTAAGTATTTTTCAACTGTAATTAGCAAAAGTCATATCCTCATTGTGTAAAAACGTGATGTTATTTGCCTTAAAAATGTTTAAAGGATAATAATGAGGCAATTTCGATATAAAAAATTCGTTTAGATCATTATTTAGAATTATTAGAAAAAACGCACTGAGTGATGCTTCAAAATCTTTAACTGCCAAAGGGAGGCGACTTGTATCCATGGAAAACAATTGGACACCTGATTTATCTTCTCTAAAATCCATATACGAACTAGGAGGAACACTATGATCAAATTTAGACCTCTAAACAGACCTTAGTATGCTTGGAACCAATGTAAAGTAAACTGTCTTGTAGTACAGGAAAAATACCTAATTTAGATATTTTAAAATAGAGGTGGTTATCATACCCTAAGGTCAACGAAAGTAAAAATTTTCTGCTAATACATACACTTATAAATATTTAGAACCCAAATCAAGAATAACTATCCAAGTCCTAATACGTCTACTGTATCTTATTCATAAAATAAAGCATTTAAAATATGAGGTTGAAAATCAAGATTTTATCATGTAATAGTTCTATAGTGGTATATGGTAATGTCCCATACTCAGAATGCTGGTGCTTAGTGTTAGATTTATTGAATATGAATCAATATTCTGCAATTCTAAATAAAATTTGCACAGTACTATGATGGGGTTTCCGTAGTTAGTTTTTGTATATCAATACAAAATGACCAAAAACCTAGATTATTTTTGTTATAATATATAGATTTATACCAAATCCGTTGATTATCTAATATATAATGTATCCAATTCAAGATTACTTATTATTTTCGAAATTAAATCAAAGAAACGATAGATTTCATATTAATATAATATTAATAATATTAATATAATAGGATAATAAATCAGTTAAGAAATGTCCAAGAAATGTCGTTCCACTACTAAAATAAGCAAAATACTTTATTGACCTAAAAAATTAACAATACGTTCTCATTTTATCAAAAATTTCCTTAATTAACATAACGATTTTACTTTTTAAAGTAGAATATTAAAATATAAGATAATCTTTAAAAAATACAACAAACAAATAGTTTTATTTTGCTATAAATAATTGTTCAGATAAAGCTTTTTCTTAAAATTTATAAAATTACTTAATTGATTCACTGTATGTCTTTTTTTTAATGAGATTTTCAGAGGTTGTCTCGGATAGCGATCTTTTCGAAAGCATGTCTAACATAATTATTAAAGATTCAGATCTCGGCGAAATCTGGGGTCCTCTAAAAACTGATTTCAACAGACAGACGGACATGGCTTAATCGATTCCGTTATATATAAGGATCCAGAATGTATATGCCTTTTAGGGTTGGAGAATTATATTATAGAAATTATAAACGGAATGACAAACTTATATAAACCCTTCCCACTAAGGTGAGAAAAAAACATAAAAAAGTACATTGTTCATTTTAGAAATTAATTTAAAACCCTATTTTCTATTCCCTTTATACTACGTTAGGATTTATCTAACTACTTCTTTTTTCATCTTTGAAAAAGTGTAGAGATAAATTCTAACTAGTAAAACCGCTAACGGTATAAAGTAATTCGCAACTAATTGCATAGTTTTTTTTTGTTTTTTAAAACACTTGTTAAGTGAACGCCATTACGACCACTTGGTTTAGTGTACAACCCCTATTGAGAATCTTTAAGGTAATTATAAATTTAATAAATAAACTTTTTATTGAAAAAACATAACTTTTTCTTGTCTTTTTATTTCTTTTTTTGCACACACACAAACATTTGGTCCGATCGAGCCGGATTTTTGAAGCCGGATTATTTGAAGCACTCAAATTAATTATCTTGTTTTTGTTTTTTCTTAAGATCGCCATCTTTTCTTCAAAAGAAAAAACCACCACCATTTCAACCACCAACATTAATAAAAACTTTGGATTAATAAGGTGCGTAATCTTTGAATTTGAGTGGTAGTATTGAAAAAGTGCATACAAAAGAATAAATATAAAAGAAAGACAAAAGAAAAAAAGTCTTGTTTATTAAATTTATATTAACACATACACATAAATCTTTCTTGTGTACTATTGTGATTGATAGCTTTGCCAACTGTTTTTTTGTTTGACATTAGTGACTACCTTTTTGTCAGTGCCTTATATATCTACCGTGCATTTGTTTACATAAACGGACAGACATAGTGAAGATAAAATAAAATTAAAAAATTCTTAAGAAAGTGCGAAAAATAAATTTAATAAAATCGTGATAAAATATTAATTAAATAATAACAAATAAAATATAAAAATAAACTACTTGGTTTTGAATGCAGATAAGGGAAATGTGACGGTTATGATGAATAAGGAAGACTATGAAATGAGAATGAATGATATACTTGGTAATATGATGACTTATAGAAGAATGAATAAAGATCCGACATCATCATTACAAAAGAAGAATGGGGACCTGGTAGATGAACTTTTTAGGTGCAATATTTTATCTATCCTAGAAAGAACAAGACTTAAAAATGACGCAGCGACAGCGCCCAGAATATATGGACTTCCTAAAATCCATAAGGATAACTTCCCACTTAGACCAATCTGTGCATCAGTAAATTCACCAGCTAGTGGTTTATGCCAGCTTCTAACCGGAATTTTGAAAAAACTCACGGAGAATTCAGAATATAACATACGGGATGCAGTGCAATTCAAGGACAGGTTGAACAATGCCAAGATAAATTCAGACGAAAAGATGGTATCATTTGATGTAATTTCCTTATTTCCTAGTATACCAGTAGATTATGCCATTAGAGTAATAGATGACAAATGGGACGAACTGGAGAAACATACGACTATACCCAGGAATTTATTTATGCGAATATTAAAGTTCTGCATTAAGGAGAACCGTTATTTCAAATACAAGGACAAAATCTACACACAATGTAAAGGATTACCAATGGGCTCATCGGCCTCGCCGGTTGTGGCTGATATAGTTATGGAAGAACTATTAAATACCTGTATTGGACAATTAAATGATAAACCTAGATTCTTGACAAAATATGTAGACGACCTTTTTGGGATTATAAAGAATAGTGCAATAGATGATACCTCAAGGTATTCAATAACTTTCACAGACAAATCCAATTTACAATAGAGGAGGAAAACAATTGTAGATTACCATATTTGGACACAGTGATAATAAGAGATGGTGAAGATATAAGAATGGATTGGTATCAAAAACCGACAGCATCAGGACGCATTATCAATTTCTACTCCTGCCAGCCCAAACATGTGATAATGAATACGGCCGATAACTTTATTAAAAGAGTCTTGACAATAAGCGATGAAAAGTTCCATAAAAACAACAAAGATAGGATAATTAAAATACTGAGAATGAACGCATTCCCAATGGACATCATTGAAAATCTTCTTAAGGACAATAAAAGGAAATGCAGGAGATATGAACCGGAACCTGTGATATATAAATCGATGACATATGTACCTGGAATATCGGAGAGATTGGAAAACTCAGGAATATACAATAGGGAAAGATATAGGATAGCTTCAACGACAAACAATACACTAAGACAATTATTTTCTAATACTAAGAGTAAGATCGATAAAATGGATAATGCGAACCTTATATACAAAATAAAATGCAATGGTGACGCTTCAGAAGCATGTGAACAGGTATATATAGGAACAACCAAGAATAAATTAAGGACAAGAATAGCTGGACACAGATCTGATCTAAGAAACAAGAATAAATTAAGTACACAAAAAACCGCACTCATGCCCCACTGTGCAGAGAGAGGCCACATTCCCAACTTAGACAACATTGAAATCTTACAGAGGGAAAATAAAAACAACAAACGATATATGTTGGAGATGCTTCATATTATCAATGTGAAAAGAGAAAAAAGAATGAACTACAAAACAGACACAGAAAACTGCGCGCAGAGTTACAGACATATAATAAATAAAATAAGATTATAATAATTAGTGCAATATTATATGTAAAAGCATTGTGACGTGTTTTTATTGTTTGTTTATTGTTACTCATTTTGTAAGTGAAAATGTTTTGTTTGTTATTGTTCTTGAAACAGTGGTTTAATAAATGTTTTTTGTTAATAAAATAATTGTAGATTCCTGAAGATGCTATCCAGTGAATGGCGAAATATTGAAGAAAATAAATAAATAAATTGAATAACATAAAACTTTGACCTCGAGCTCGTTTAATGATTTGATTTGAAGAAATTGAAAGGTCGAATAAAATATTAATATTAAAATATAAAAATAAATATAATAACAAAGAAGAAGTGAAATAAATAAAGAATTTTATGTTTAGGTACCTTGTACATAATCTTTATATAAATACATACAATTATCTGCTTCTTCTCCCGTTTTGAGTTGTTACCCTACGGTCGGGTCAGTTTGACTAATATAAAATTTGGTTATTATTTAAATATTTTTTTTCACAGTTTTTTATATAAAATTTGTTTTAAATTTGAAATTTTATTAAATTATTTTATTTCTTTGTGCAAATTTAAATACGTTACGTAATAATAAATCGTCACAAATTGAAGTCTTTTAAATAAAGATAAAATTAAATTGAATTAAATTATTAAATTTATTTATTAAATCGCTTTTATATCAAAATAACTATGTCTGTGCCTGCTCTTGCTCTCTTTATTAGAGCTTCTGATGCTCTCATAAGCTTTGAAGCTAATATGAACAATCTTAGGGAAGAAAGACTCACTGTTTTTAGTTTAGAGGTTCATTCCGATGAATTGAAGGTCTTAATGAATGAGGTTAAGTCAACCTATCAGACATATTTGGACTATTTAGCTACTTCGGACACAACAGAACCTGATGATATAGATGTCGTCTCATCAAAATATCAGGCGACTTATAATGCATTCGTTAACTGTTTATCGAATATTAAAGAACGATTGCATACGTATGCCCAAGCACAAAAGACTAGTGATTCTCCAGTAGTTAGTCAGAACTATACGGAAACTCACCATAGTTTAGTAGTACCGTCCTGTGATCTTGAGACCTTTGACGGAGAATTCAGAATATAACATACGGGATGCAGTGCAATTCAAGGACAGGTTGAACAATGCCAAGATAAATTCAGACGAAAAGATGGTATCATTTGATGTAATTTCCTTATTTCCTAGTATACCAGTAGATTATGCCATTAGAGTAATAGATGACAAATGGGACGAACTGGAGAAACATACGACTATACCCAGGAATTTATTTATGCGAATATTAAAGTTCTGCATTAAGGAGAACCGTTATTTCAAATACAAGGACAAAATCTACACACAATGTAAAGGATTACCAATGGGCTCACCGGCCTCGCCGGTTGTGGCTGATATAGTTATGGAAGAACTATTAAATACCTGTATTGGACAATTAAATGATAAACCTAGATTCTTGACAAAATATGTAGACGACCTTTTTGGGATTATAAAGAATAGTGCAATAGATGATACCCTCAAGGTATTCAATAACTTTCACAGACAAATCCAATTTACAATAGAGGAGGAAAACAATTGTAGATTACCATATTTGGACACAGTGATAATAAGAGATGGTGAAGATATAAGAATGGATTGGTATCAAAAACCGACAGCATCAGGACGCATTATCAATTTCTACTCCTGCCAGCCCAAACATGTGATAATGAATACGGCCGATAACTTTATTAAAAGAGTCTTGACAATAAGCGATGAAAAGTTCCATAAAAACAACAAAGATAGGATAATTAAAATACTGAGAATGAACGCATTCCCAATGGACATCATTGAAAATCTTCTTAAGGACAATAAAAGGAAATGCAGGAGATATGAACCGGAACCTGTGATATATAAATCGATGACATATGTACCTGGAATATCGGAGAGATTGGAAAACTCAGGAATATACAATAGGGAAAGATATAGGATAGCTTCAACGACAAACAATACACTAAGACAATTATTTTCTAATACTAAGAGTAAGATCGATAAAATGGATAATGCGAACCTTATATACAAAATAAAATGCAATGGTGACGCTTCAGAAGCATGTGAACAGGTATATATAGGAACAACCAAGAATAAATTAAGGACAAGAATAGCTGGACACAGATCTGATCTAAGAAACAAGAATAAATTAAGTACACAAAAACCGCACTCATGCCCCACTGTGCAGAGAGAGGCCACATTCCCAACTTAGACAACATTGAAATCTTACAGAGGGAAAATAAAAACAACAAACGATATATGTTGGAGATGCTTCATATTATCAATGTGAAAAGAGAAAAAAGAATGAACTACAAAACAGACACAGAAAACTGCGCGCAGAGTTACAGACATATAATAAATAAAATAAGATTATAATAATTAGTGCAATATTATATGTAAAAGCATTGTGACGTGTTTTTATTGTTTGTTTATTGTTACTCATTTTGTAAGTGAAAATGTTTTGTTTGTTATTGTTCTTGAAACAGTGGTTTAATAAATGTTTTTTGTTAATAAAATAATTGTAGATTCCTGAAGATGCTATCCAGTGGATGGCGAAATATTGAAGAAAATAAATAAATAAATTGAATAACATAAAACTTTGACCTCGAGCTCGTTTAATGATTTGATTTGAAGAAATTGAAAGGTCGAATAAAATATTAATATTAAAATATAAAAATAAATATAATAACAAAGAAGAAGTGAAATAAATAAAGAATTTTATGTTTAGGTACCTTGTACATAATCTTTATATAAATACATACAATTATCTGCTTCTTCTCCCGTTTTGAGTTGTTACCCTACGGTCGGTCAGTTTGACTAATATAAAATTTGGTTATTATTTAAATATTTTTTCACAGTTTTTAATAAAATTTGTTTTAAATTTGAAAATTTTATTAAATTATTTATTTCTTTGTGCAAATTTAAATACGTTACGTAATAATAAATCGTCACAAATTGAAGTCTTTTAAATAAAGATAAAATTAAATTGAATTAAATTATTAAATTTATTTATTAAATCGCTTTTATATCAAAATAACTATGTCTGTGCCTGCTCTTGCTCTCTATATTAGAGCTTCTGATGCTCTCATAAGCTTTGAAGCTAATATGAACAATCTTAGGGAAGAAAGACTCACTGTTTTTAGTTTAGAGGTTCATTCCGATGAATTGAAGGTCTTAATGAATGAGGTTAAGTCAACCTATCAGACATATTTGGACTATTTAGCTACTTCGGACACAACAGAACCTGATGATATAGATGTCGTCTCATCAAAATATCAGGCGACTTATAATGCATTCGTTAACTGTTTATCGAATATTAAAGAACGATTGCATACGTATGCCCAAGCACAAAAGACTAGTGATTCTCCAGTAGTTAGTCAGAACTATACGGAAACTCACCATAGTTTAGTAGTACCGTCCTGTGATCTTGAGACCTTTGACGGAGATTATCTTTCTTGGCCCGCTTTTAGGGATCTATTTACTGTTTTGTGTTCAACGACTACCCGATAACTCTGTTACCTTATGGGAACAAAGTATAAAAGACAAATTCGTATTGTCTGTTTGGAAAGATCTGGATGCATTTCTGACAGAGAGAATTCAGACCTTAGAATGTCTACGAGACATTAGGGAAGTCCCACAATCGAAAAAAATTATCGACTCCAAAGGTGAAGGCGCACCATGCCACTTCATCTTCTTCTCTTTCTTGCATTTTATGTAAGAATCAAAGCCATTTTCTACGGGATTGTAAGAGATTTAAAAAACTTTCGGTAATGGACAGATTCTCGACTATTAAGAAACATCACTATTGCATTAATTGTTTGTCACGAAATCATGAAGTGAAAGATTGTAAGAGTCTGCATTGTTGTTCTATTTGTAAAAAGAAGCACAATACTATGTTACATAGAAGTGTGCCAACTTCAGAAGATTCAAATGGAAGTTCTAGAACTTCTAATTCGGGTCCGAGCACAAGTGCTTTATCACAAGCTGCTCTATCTATACCCACAGTTTCTTCTCAAGTAGCAATATCTAACAGCTCTAGCACTTCAGCTCATATTAATAGACAGGCGTTTTATACTTCGCAAAACCATACAGTATTGTTAGGAACAGCGATGGTGAATATTCATCACCAGGGTATGACGTACCCAGCTCGTGCTCTCATTGACCCTGCTTCGGAAACATCGTTTATTTCCGAAAGAGTACAGAATCGTTTAAAAATTTTGACGCAATCGACGAATGCTCAAATATCTGGTATCAACCAGGCGAATTCTGTAATATCAAGGAAATCGTGTTCCATTTATATTGGCACGCCCTTGGACTCTTCAATTGTTTTGAGTACAGTAGCTCTCGTTTTGCCAACGATCTCTGGTAATTTACCCTCATTTATTATATCGAATGAGTATCGAAATGATTTGCCAAATATACGTTTGGCAGATACTAACTTATTTGATTCTAAACCAGTAGATCTACTCTTAGGGGCAGATTTATATCCACGAATTATAATGGGTTCAGTTAGAAAGGTTTTAGGGACATTAGTGGCTCAGAAAACTATTTTCGGCTGGATTATTACTGGTCCAGTTCCTCAGTCTTCCATTCAGGTATACAGCACTAGAGTTGAATTTTCTGAAGAAGATAGTATAAATAGTACCTTACTTAGATTTTGGGAAATAGAGGAACCTCCTAAACGGAAACTTATATCAGCACATGATCGTATGTGTGAGGACAATTATAAGAAAACTACTTGTAGGAATTCTACTGGTAGATATGTAGTAACATTACCATTTAAACCTGAATTTCCCGGGACGTTAACTTTAGGTCAGTCTAAACAGAATGTTAGGGCGCAACTTATACGGACAGAATCCTCCCTCTTGAGAAATCCTGTTATCAAGAATATGTATAATGACGTCGTTAGGGAATATTTAACTTTAGACCATATGCGTCCAGTTAAAGGCTCTTCTTCTTCTTGCTACCTGCCTCATCATCCTGTTATTAAATTGGATAGAAAAACTACAACTACTTAACGATTGTTTATTTGTGGGACCCACATTACAGGCAGATCTCGATCTCCTGATTTTACGTTGGCGCTTTTTTAGGTTTGTGTTTAATTGTGATATAACACAAATGTATAGACAGATTAGACTTAATAGTTCTCATACTCCATTTCAACGAATTTTGTTTCGTGATTCTCCTTCGAAGGAAATTCAAGAGTATGAGTTACAGACTGTAACCTTCGGTGTAAATTGTGCGCCTTATCTTGCCATACGTACCTTGGTACAATTAGCTGAAGATTCCGAAGCTGAGTACCCTCTAGCGGCGAAAATATTTCGGAAATGTATGTACGTCGATGACGTATTAACTGGGACTCACGAGATCCCATCCGCTTTGATCGCTCGAGATCAACTTATAGCGGCTTTAGTTTCAGCAGGGTTTGTTCTTAGGAAATGGACTTCGAATGAGAAATCCATTTTATCTGGTATACCCGTTGAGCATTTAGTAGATGCCAAACTATTGACATTTATTGAGACAAGTAGCTCAAAAACTCTTGGGTTATAGTTGAATGCTCATTCTGACTCGTTTTATTTTAATGTGGATCGTATTTTGATGCGATCAAGTCACACAAAAAGAGAGGTACTATCTATAATAGCTAGATTATTTGACCCTGTTGGATGGTTAGGACCAGTCATTATTGTCGCAAAGATGATGATGCAGAAGGTTTGGCAAGACCAGATAGATTGGGACGCAGCTCTCAAGCCCGCTACTGAAGCCGAATGGCAAAAATTTGCTACTTCATATCATGAAGTAAACGACATCCAGATTCCTAGATGGGTTAATTATATACCTAATTCTACAGTGGAGCTTCATGTCTTTTCAGATGCATCTGAAAAAGCATATGCAGGGGTAATTTATGCTAGAGTCGCAAGACCTAATGGCGAAATTTATACCCATTTGTTAACTGCTAAAACAAAAGTAGCTCCCATCAAATCAATTTCTCTACCAGCAGACTTGGGAAGTCGGGGTATGTCACCCTCTGATTTAAGACAGAACAATCTATGGTGGCATGGTCCAAATTGGCTTCGGGAAAAAAACACTACCTGGAATCTAGGAAATTTGTCTTTATTAGATACGGACTTAGAGGCTCGTGCAGTAAAATCTCATGCTTCATTTTTTTCGAATTATGAAGACATTCTTGAGAGATTTTCTTCTCTTGATAGGGTAATTCGAGTGTTAGCCTATGTATTTAGATTTTTCTATAATACTCACCCGGCTCATAGGAATCGAAATTCCTTTGAGACTACTATTGTGACAAACATTGAGGTTAAGAGAGTAAAACTGCGATTAGCATTTTTGGCTCAAAAAGTAAATTTTGTCGAAGAATACCAATGTCTTTTGGATAAAAGAGACTATCTTCGAAAAGTCCTTTATTGACTTTGAATCCATTTCTGGATTATGAGGGTGTTATGAGACTTAATGGTCGTTTGACAAAATCACCTTCGTTAGTCTATACCGAACGGCATCCCATATTGTTGCCATATTCATGTCGCTTTACCCGTATTTTGATTGAGTTTGTACATACGATTTCTATCCACGGTGGAAATCAGTTAATGCTCAGGATCTTAAGGATCGAATATTGGGTACCTCGACTAAAAACACCTGTTCGAGCTGTTATTAATCGGTGCAAACGGTGTATTCTTGACCGTAAGCGCACCTGTACCCAAATAATGGCAGCATTACCCCCCGAACGAACTCAGATAGGCCGACCATTTACGACAACTGGAGTCGACTTTGCTGGGCCTTTTGACATAAGAAACTTAAATAGTAGATCGTGTCAAACTTTAAAGGCCTACGTTTGTATTTTTGTCTGTTTTGCGACTAAAGCCATTCATTTGGAAGTCACATCAGATTTATCAACTGATAGATTCCTGGCTGCTTTTAATCGATTTATATCGAGACGAGGTTGTCCCACTACTATGTTTTCCGACAACGGGACGAACTTTGTGGGAGCTTCTCGTGAATTAGAAAGGGATTTTAGAACATTTTTGTCAGAAAGTCGTGCAAGGATGTGTTCCACTTACGGTATTAATGGACTTACATGGCGATTTATTCCAGCGGGCGCTCCTCATATGGGAGGCTTATGGGAAGCGGGAGTTCGAAGTTTTAAACTTCATTTCCGCAAAGAAGCTAAGTCCGTGAAATATACCTTTGAGGAATTATCGACGGTTCTCGCAAGAATTGAGGCTTGTCTCAATTCGAGACCGTTGTGTCCTATGAGTGATGATCCGAATGAGCCAGTAGCTCTTACGCCTGGTCATTTTTTGATTGGGTCACCCATCCTTGCTCCACCGGAGCCTTCTATTTACGAATCTCCAATCAGTCTCATAAATAGATAAATGAAAGATAAAGCTCTCACCCATCATTTCTGCAAACGATGGAAGGAAGAATATCTTTCAAATCTTCATAAAAGATATAAATGGAAATACCCTGAACGAGACATAGCTGTAGGTGACTTAGTAGTTATAAAAAATGAACAAATGTCTCCGACTTCCTGGAAACTTGGTAGAGTCGTTAAAACTTATCCGGGAAGTTATGAACACGTTCGCGTGGCTGACATACGAACAGAAAATGGCATAATAAAGCGACCAATCACAAAATTAGTTGTTTTGATTAATGAAACTTTATAAAATTAATATTAAATAATTTTCCTTGTTCCTAGTACCATGGACGCTTTAACCATTGCAATGGAAGATGCGTTCTTAGACTCCGACAAGGAAGTAATGGAGGTAGAGGACCAAGGATCTAAGGTGGCTACAGTAGCTGATCCAGCCCCTGTTCCAGCCCCTGCTACAATACCGGATCCAGTTTCTGCTCCAACACCATCTCCAACCCCTACTTTGGTATCTGAGTCAGCATCAGAGTTGCTTGCCTTAAAGGTCGCTTCGGTTGAGAAGTCTTCTGGATCTACAGATCCAGACCTGGCAGCAGCTCCCACGCCCGCAAAGGCATCAAATGTGGAATCCTCGAGCTCGAATGTATGTAAACAGTGTAGAGGAAGACACCCGCTGTATAGGTGCGCTAGTTTCCGGAAGTTGCCTCACGAAAATAGGCTTCGATTCGTAATTTTACATCGACATTGCTACATATGTTTATCGCCATTAAGACATTCTTTTAACCTGTCTCCGACCTTAAAGGTAAATTTGTTGATAGGTAACCGTCGAATTTTAGTCCGAGCGGTTTTAGACCTGTGTTGTCCGATGTCATATGTTTGTGAGTCCCTAGTCCAGCAGCTTAGGCTGCCTGTCTCGTCTGCGAACGACGTTAATATATGTCGCGCCTCATCCTCAAATAACGTTATCTGCAACAGTGAGGAAAATGGTCGGTATACGAACCCCACCGGAAAATATTTCCAACGATATTTTAACATTATTTTACGGGATTCAGCTAGCTGATCCCACATTTAATCAGTCGGACAGGTCGCGTTGGTTTTAGGGCCAGAACTAAGTGCTTCCATTATCAAAGGAAAAATACATTCTAGCCCGGGTATTCCACTTGCTCAATACACTTTATTTGGATGGGTCATTTCCGGCCAATCCCCATATTGAGAAAATAAAAATAATATTAAATTGACCTGTGAATATTATTCATGGGTACAGTCGAGAGACTAAAAAAATCCACCTGTGGGACTTCGGTTCTATGGGGAATGGGGAAGTCGAGAGACACTTCGAAAAATCCTCCTGTTGGACTTCGGTTCTATGGGGAAAGTCGAGAGACTTCTTAAAAATCCGCCTGTGGGACTTTGGTTCTATGGGGAAAGTCGAGAGACTTCTTAAAAATCCTCCTGTGGGACTTCGGTTCTATGGGGAAAGTCGAGAGACTTCTTAAAAATCTAAGCAGGTCCTTTGACCTTTCGTCGATAATTTTAAAATTTGAAAAAAATAATAATTATGAGAAAAAAAATTGAAAAGAAAACATAATATAAATAGATATATAATAATGGAAAAAATGTATATATGTATAAGTTTATCCTAGATTTATTAACCTTTATTTCTCATTTGTTGTTGCATCTAACTTCGTCGTTGCAAGGTGGCCGGCAATGTTCATTTTAGAAATTAATTTGAAACCCTATTTTCTATTCCCTTTATACTACGTTAGGATTTATCTAACTACTTCTTTTTTCATCTTTGAAAAAGTGTAGAGATAAATTCTAACTAGTAAAACCGCTAACGGTATAAAGTAATTCGCAACTAGTTGCATAGTTTTTTTTTTGTTTTTTAAAACACTTGTTAAGTGAACGCCATTACGACCACTTGGTTTAGTGTACAACCCCTATTGAGAATCTTTAAGGTAATTATAAATTTAATAAATAAACTTTTTATTGAAAAAACATAACTTTTTCTTGTCTTTTTATTTCTTTTTTTGCACACACACAAACAGTACATATTAAAGTAATTTTCAATATTTGGCCATAAAGTATTAGCAGCCGTACTAAAAAGTTGTCTCTTAAAGAATCTTATTAGATGAGGACTGTGTATGTTTAATTATCATGTGTTTTGAGTTCATATTAAGGAACATACAAAGAGTATTATTTGAAGGAAGAAAAAGTACCAAATATGGAATAAATTTTACCTAAGTGGAAAATACTAATAACAATTTTTCCTCTTTTTGCTTAGAAATATACTTTTTCGAGAATTAAGTTTACAAAATGTTCCGTATTTAAATCTATATATCACAGATAAAACTCAAACGTTTCAAATCTGCATTCATTTCTTCCAGAAAAATAGTGCATTCAAAAAGTACCAAACAATTAGCTTGAATTTGGTCCTATATAGGCCTTAGTACTCGAATTCCAAAATTATAATAATATGGTATATTATTATTATTTTGGAATTCGCTTATTATATGTGAGTAAATAAACTAATTTTTCATATTTTATAAAAATTTGCCCATTAGTTTGAAAAAAAATAATTTCCCGTTTTTTTCTTTTTGGTATATTTTTCCCCAGTGAATTAGCAAACATTTTATTACAATAAATATTACAAAGTTAGTCCATAATTTGATAAGAATAAATCAATAAACCAAAAAAGTTTTTTTAGTGTGCTAAAAAAAGTACCATAAATACAGTTTTCTTCCATTTACATCCAAAAAGGACTAAATTTTAAAAAGTACAAAACAGGTGTCTCATAATTTTAGTTCAAAAGTTATAAAGGGCCAAAAAGGTACCAAAATCACTTTTGTTACACATTACGAATTTCAAAAAGTACCAGACACCCATCTGCTCGTTTAAAGCGTTGATACAGGAATTTTTCTTTTATCACTAATATTGTGTACGATAATTAAGAAAACCTGTTTTACCCGATTTTTCCCCTTTTTACCCGTAAATGTGCAAATTTCCAAAAATCCCTCCTTAGTGGATCTACATTACCAAAAACACATCTACTGTCAAAATTTCATGATTCTAGATTCAGCCGTTTGGGCTGTGCGATGATGAATCAGTCAGTCAGTAACGCTACTCTTTTATATATAGAGAAGATAATACCACTTTAATGGGACCACGACCTCGAGGATGACAAAAATAAAGACTAAGAAACAACTTTAAAAAATATAAATTTAATTTCTGAAATTGGAAAGCTTAATAGGAATCTAATGGAATTTAGTGGATGAATGTGTTTTTGTATAAATTATATTGCTTTCGAATTTTACCGTTTTTAATGTTTTTTTTTGACGTGAGAGAGATGTAAAAACAACATTTCATCAAGTTATCTTTTTATATGGACATACAGACTCAGAAACTGATACTGAACCGATACTTCAAGGACCAATATTTTGGACGTTACAATTAATAATTGTGGTTTTAAAAATTAAATAAAACTATCTAAAATTGTATTTCATGGAACTTAGTACTTTGTTGTTAAAACGAATCTTGTTGATATTTATGTAAAAATGCCAAATATGTAAATACAAAATTTGTCGTAAAAATATGAAATACAGACAAAACAAAACAATTTGTTTCAAAAAATTAAAAAATATTCTAAAAAAAAAATTTGGAAATATGGAAAATATATGCAATTTAAAGCAAAATATGCAATTTGTGTATTTATGAAAAAATATGTAACAACAAATCGATGCCAATTTGTAGAATATTCTTTGATTCGAAAATAAAACAAATATGAATGTATAGTCGGGCGTAGCCGACGATATGATACCCTACACCAGTCAGTATGTATGTTAAAAATGGGGATTGTTTAAAAAATATCAATTTGTGTAGAACAAAATTATATATGTATTTTGAAAATACATGCATACATGCAAATTACTAAATATCGCTAAGCGCTATAAAAATATAAAGAAAATGGCGTTTGTAATGTTCTATAAATCTTGGAATTGTAATAGATTTAAATCATGGGATTTTTCTATTTAAGACATGAGAAAACTCATTTCTACAAATATTTTATAAATAAGAAAAATATTAATAAAAAATTAGCTGGTGGAGGTTAATTAAGATTCGGCTCAGCCGAATATAGAACTCTAACTTGTTTAAATTAATATCTTCATCTAATTAGTGGATATAATAGAGTATTCAAACGATTAATCGTCGTTCGGTTAATCGATTATTTTTTGACTATTAATCGTTCGAATAAATCAAAATTGTTAAATTTCAAATAACGAATAAACCGAATAATTTTTATCAATTAACCGATTTAGAAAAACTCACTATTT
This sequence comes from Lucilia cuprina, assembly GCF_022045245.1. NCBI lineage: Eukaryota > Metazoa > Arthropoda > Insecta > Diptera > Calliphoridae > Lucilia > Lucilia cuprina. Next base: position 48,898,819 of record NC_060952.1, on the reverse strand, counting down.
AGCAGTAAACTTACTATGTATTTTCCACAAAATTTAATATTTTTGTAATAAATTTTCTTCTTTTCTTAATTTCTTCATAAATTTTCTATAATAAAGAAAGTTTATTTGATGATTTTTGAAAAGAAATCATGGAAATAATTATATCGCTTTTATTTTTAAAACCATTTTTTTGGGAACATTGTTGTGTTCTTAAGTATTTCTAATAAGTTTTCAACAACAGTTATAGTTGAACTAGTGTTCAGTGGAACGTATAAATTCTAGAACTCGTTGAAAATCTTAAAAACAGTAATGTCTTTATATAGAAAAGCATTTCACATAAACAGGAGTAATTTCTAGTATTTGACAAAAAAAAACTAAAAAAAAGTGAAAATAATTTTTTTTATAAACCGTAGAAAGTTATTTTCAAACATCAAAAAATCTAGACGTTCAGGAAAGTGTGGACCATTAGTATTAACTCTGTGTACTCAGTTTTTCAAAATCAGCTTTTATGCTCCTGTAAAAGGACTTTAAAGTTTAAATTTCAAAAGATGGAATTCCAAATTTATTTAAAAAAGTTTGTAATAATATTAATTTCAAATGAAGCTGAGTTCCTCTGCTTCGAAATAATATAATTTATTTCAAATCATCAAGAAAGAATTGGAAATCTTAGAGAAAATTTGTCACAAAAAAGTAGTTAAAAGTTTTTGAGTCGAAAATGAAACCTTGTTAAATTTAATTTCTTTTTCGTTTTTTCTTTAAGTGAGACAGGTCAATAATATAGATAGAATGTACAGATTCCCAGCTTTCATTTCCTTAAATATTCATTTGTAGTCCTTTATAAAATCCTTTTATAAGGACATCAAAATCGGAGTACGCAATCCTATAAGTGGAATCTATTTTCACATGCTTATCGATTTTTACATGCTTTTCCATGTGTGAATGTTTTTTTCAAAATTGTTAGGGGTGTATATGAAGAAAATTTAATAACATCTAGTTTCCTTTTATTCGATTAGTTTCCTTTTAAGTTTTTGAGTCGAAAATGAAACCTTGTTAAATTTAATTTCTTTTTCGTTTTTTCTTTAAGTGAGACAGGTCAATAATATAGATAGAATGTACAGATTCCCAGCTTTCATTTCCTTAAATATTCGTTTGTAGTCCTTTATAAAATCCTTTTATAAGGACATCAAAATCGGAGTACGCAATTCTATAATTGGAATCTATTTTCACATGCTTATCGATTTTTACATGCTTTTCCATGTGTGAATGTTTTTTTTTTTCAAAATTGTTAGGGGTATATATGAAGAAAATTTAATAACATTAGTTATCCGATTAATTATATAATTATTATTTGTCGAATAAACCGAATAAGACAAAAACCCGAATAATTGAATACCCTAGTATATATAAACAATATTGTTTAATTTGTTAATAATTAATAGATTTCTTACGCTGTCTTGCAAAATTCTTTATATATACAGTGAATCAATTGAGTAATTTGCCTATGTAAAATTTTATAAATTTTAAGAAAAAAAAACTTTATATGAATAGTTATTTATAGCAAAATTAAGCAATTTGTTTGTTGTATTTTTGAAAGAATATTTTATATATTAATTTTCTACGTTAAAAAGTAAAATCGTGATATTAATTAACGAGATTTTTGATAAAATGTGAACGTATTGTTAATTTTCTAATAATGTATTTTGCTTTTTTAGGTTTTTTGTTATTTTTTTAATATTGCTGCATTATTTTATATATTAGAATAACATTTTTAGATATTTTAGTAGTGGAACGACATTTCTTGGACATTTCTTAACCGACTTATTATCCTGTATACCTATAAGAATTTATCAATGAGGGATTTAACATTAAATCTATCGTTTCTTTGATTAAATTTCGAAAATAACAAGTAATTTTGAATTGTATACATGATATATTAGATAATCAATGGATTTGGACCTAGAAAAAATGTTTAGTCGGGTATAAATATATATATTATAACAAAAATAATCTGGGTTTTTGGTAATTTTGTATTGATAAACAAAAACATTACGGAAACACCATCTATTTGGGGAGTTCTGTGTAAATTTTATTTAGAATTGTAGAATATTGATTCTTATTTAATAAATCTAACACTAAGTACCATCCTAGCCACTCTAAGTATGGGAACATCACCACTATAGAACTATTACATACTAAAATCCTGATTTTCAACCTCATATTTTAAATGCTTTTTTTATGAATAAGATATAGTAGGCATATTAGGATCTGGATAGTTATTCTTGATTTGGGTTTTAAATATTTATAGTGGTATTAGCTGAAAAATATTGCTTTTGTTGACCTTTGGGGTATGATAACCACCTATATTTTAAAATATCTACTCGACACTATACTTTACATTGGTTCCAAGCATTCTAAGGTCTGTTTAGAGGTCTAAATTTAAACATTAACCCAACGAATTTAACCGGAATTCTCAATATGCAAAATACTTTATTGAAGTGCAAATTATAATGGAAAATAATAAAATGCAACAACAAATGCACCAAAATTTGTTCTTTTATATTTTTGTCTTTGTTTTACCATTTTACACAATTTCTATTTTTAATTGGAAAACATAAATTTCTTTTTACCTGTTTTTTTTCGAATATTATGTATGAATAAAAAACAAAATTCTCTTAAAAAAGGTAGGCAAAAACTTAGTTGATTCACTGTATATTTCTTAATATTAATGTTCCGGAAGAGATTCTTTTCAGTTAATCACGTTATATACACAATGTTAATAAATATTATTTAATATGTTAACATTTAATAGAAAATAATTGTATGTGTATCAATTATATAATTTTTTACATAAAATTATATTTGTTTACGAGATTCTTGGTAGTTTTAGATTTTTTACTTGAATAAATTAAAATATAAACGTATTTTATATTTTAATAAGCTCAAGAAATCGATGCCAAAATTTTTATTTTTTTTTTTTTTGATAATTTTAAATAACGTATCCATGAATCTATATAATACAGGCGCGGGAAGGGAATTACAAAAACTGGACATTTTTAATACAAAATATAAAAATGAGGATAATAAAAAATAACATAAGTAAACACATTTAACACCACTTCAAAGGTATCACTAAGTGAACTTTTAAAACTTCTGTAGAAGTAATGTTTTTTATTAGTGGTATTCTATAATACGACGATTTCACTCACTAATAACTTCACAAAAAATAACATACAAATTACTGAGAATGTCTTCAGATTTACTGAATTTGGATTCAAATAAAAAGAACATCCCTTCTATAACAAGCCTGTGTTAAAATCATCACTTCTTCAGGTCTTTTTCAGTACTTCTATGTACTTCTTCTTCTTTTTATACCCACCATCAAAAAAGATGGGGGGTATATTGATTTTGTCATTCCGTGTGTAACACATCACACATAACACATAACACATAAAGTATATATATTCTGGGACCTCGTAAGATTCTAAGACGATCTAGCCATGTCCGTCTGTCTGTTGTTGGCACGATAGCGTCCACAAAATAAGAGATATTGAGATAAATTTTCCCAAAATATATTTTATTGATCAGAAATGTTTGGTATTGAAAATGGGCAAAATCGGTCAACGATTTCACATAGCCCCCATACAACTGTACCCCCCGGAAAATTGTATAAATAGCTTCAAATATTCACCAATTCGTTGTTTATGAAGCAAATACCACAAAATTTCGCTTAGGTCAGTTTTTTGACGTCTGAAAAATATTTCTGCATTATGGCGGACATAGGACCATAATTGGCCCAACCCCCCATATAAGGTCCCCTTTAGAAAATGACTAAATAGCTGATTACTGGCTTAAAAATGGGAATATAGCGATGGAATTCGACACACATAAGTTTCATGCAAGTCCATATCTCTCAATCAAATTTTATGTATATCGGTCTATAATTGACCCTACCCCCCATATAACGTCCCCTTCAAAAAATGACTTTAACGCTCATTACTCGATTAAAAATACAAGTATAGCGATGAAATTTGACATAAGTAAGTTTCTTACTAGCCAAAACCTTTTTATGCAATTTTATGCGGATCGGTCCATAATTGACCCTACCCCCCATATAAGGTCCCCTTCAGAAAATGACTTTAATGCTCATTACTGGCTTAAAAATGGGAATATAGCGATGAAATTCGACACACATAAGTTTTATGGAAGCCAATATCTCTCAACCAAATTTTATGTATATCGGTCCATAATTGACCCTATCCCCCATATAAGGTCCCCTTCAGAAAATGACTTTAACGCTCATTACTGGCTTAAAAATGGGAATATAGCGATGAAATTCGACACACATAAGTTTTATGCAAGCCAATATCTCTCAACCAAATTTTATGTATATCTGTCCATAAGTGACCCTACCTCCCCATATAACGTCCCCTTCAGAAAATTACTTTAACGCTCATTACTCGCTTAAAAATACAAGTATAGCTATGAAATTTGACATAAGTAAGTTTCTTACTAACCAAAACCTATCTATGAAATTTTATGTGGATCAGTGCATAATTAACCCTACCCCCCATATAAGGTCCCCTTCAAAAAATGACTTTAACGCTCATTACTGGCTTAAACAAACGAATATAGCGATGAAATTTGAAATAAGGAATATCGTACCAGCCAAAAAATCTTTATGAAATTTTATGTGGATTGGTCCATAATTGACCCTACCCCTCATATAAAAACCCTCCATAAAATTACTAAAACGCTCATTACTGGCTTAAAAATACGACTAAAGCGATGAAATTTAACAGAAGTAAGTTTTATACTAGCCAAAATCTCTATACCAATTTTCCTAGAAATAAGTTTTATACTAGGCAATATCTCTACCAAATTTTATGTTGATCGGTCCATAGTTGACCCTACCCCCAATAAGAAGTCCCCCCATAAAATTTATTTAATGCTCATTACTGGCTTAAAAATCGGATTATAGCAATGAAATTACACAGAAGTAAGATTTATACAAGTCAAAATTTACCAAATTTTATGTGGATCGGTTCACAATTGACCCTTCCCTCCATATAAGGCCCCCTTCAGAAAACGACTTTAACGTTAATTATGGGCGTAAAAATACGAATATAGCGAAGAAATTTGACATAAGTATGTATCTTAGGAACCAAAACCTTTTCACCAAATTTTATATGGATCGGTCTTTAATTGACTCTACCCTACATAAAAATACTTTAACGCTCATTACTGCCTTAAAAAATACGAGTATATCGATGAAATTTCACAGAAGTAAGTTTTTCACAAGCCAAAATCGCTTTACCAAATTTTATGTGGAACAGGCCTTAATTGACCCTAACCTCAACATAAGGTCCCTATCAGAAAATACTTTAAGGCCCATTGCTGGCTTAAAAATACGAGTATAGTAATAAAATTCGACTCAATTAAGTTTCTTGCCAGTCAAAAACTCTTGTAGCATATTACGGTCTAAATATCTAAAAATTCTGTGGAAGTTGATTCAGGCCAGTTGCATGCATTATATCCAGCCTTATCGCTCGTCGGAGGAGAGGTTCGTTGCCTGTCACTTCGTGTAAAACTCGCTACTATAAGAATTTTAAACTTATGCATGCTAAATGATTAAGAGAGCTCAAGAAAAACAAGAAAATTGAAAAAAAAATATAGACTGAATCTTAGTTGTTATTGACCCAATCACTAGCCCACCCAACCATGATTACTAAATTTATACCTTACAAAAAAAATCTGTTAGTAATCCCTTCTCAAAAAAAAAAAAAAAAAAAAACACAGCTAAATTATATACCAGATAGTTTCAAATCAAACAGTTAATTTTAAAATTTAGCACAAAATCATTTTTGATTTATTAAAAACAAAATTTCAAATTAAAAATCTTAACCTATTTATTTTATAAAATAGAATTGGTTTTGAATTTCTTAATTGTAACTGAAAAAAACTAAAGGAAACAATTTGATTCGCAAAAAAAAAAATAAAAGCAAAAAGAACAAGAAGAAATCTCTTAAATTGAACAAAAATTTAACAATTGTTTCGACTATGTAGTCATTAACCACTATACAATGTTACTAAAAATAATTCGTACAATTAATTTGGGAACCATATTAAAACCATCATATAATATTACCAAATTGATAAACTTAAAATTTTTAAGTATTTTCAAAGTTATAATTTTCATTAAATGCTAATTTTTTTATATTATTTAATTTAATAGATTAAACAGAGAAACATGGTCACCCAAATAACAAAAAGAAATAAATAAAAAAAATCAAACAAAAGCTTTACAGAGAACAATGAGAAAAATTTCCAATAAAAAAAACATTAAGAGACTTACATTAATTAGTTCATGTTCTGTTGCTCCCACGCCGAAAGATCTTTCGATGAGTACAGCATGTATTACAGCTTTAACTTTTTTTAAGAGAGAGTTAGTGAAGTTCTCTGTAACCTATTTTTTTATTTTTTTCAATTTCACAAATATTATTAGAATTTATCAATATTATTCATTAATTTACTATTTTTAGTTTAATGATTATTTTACTTAATTACATATAATCCAATTACATTATTTTTTTAATGCACAAAAAAAAACATAAAAAACAATTATGTATTTAACAGAACTCTCGGACAGAACACAACGTCAAACAAAAGCTGAGAGCATACATTACAACAAACACATACATTTACATGCGTATGATTAAGGCATTAATGTTAATGCAATTGCATTATAGGTAAGCTTGTTTATTGTTTTTTTAAATTACAAGAAATTCTTTCTTTACACTGACCGGCGGTAAATAAAAAAAACTAAATACTTAACTATGTAATATTTTAATTCTAAAGTATTATCTTTCCCTTATATGTTTTTGATAATTTTTTTTGCAATTATTTTAAATACAACTTTGTTTTTTTCTTATATTTTAATTATTTTTAGGGTTTCATTTCCTTTGGTTTTAGATCAATTATTTATTTAGTTCTAAACAAAGATCTTAATTTTTTTTTTACATTTAAATATTTTTTCACAAAACTGTCACTTCTTATTTATTCCTTTTTTTCTACGTGAATTTTTAATTTTTATATTTTTCAAACTTTCTGTATTTTTTTTTTTTAGAATTTTGTTAAACCGTGTAAGCTGAACTTGTTTGTTTCGGATATATTTTGTTAGTGTAATTTATTTTTTTTATTTTATTCTTTTTCTGTAACTTCTTTTTCTCATGGAATTTTGTTCTTTTTTTTATTTTTAATTTTTAAATATTTTCTTTTAAAATTTGTATGTCTTTTTTTAATTTTTTTTTTGCTCTACAACACAATTAATATTTATGTTGTTTTCTTCGAATTTGTTGGCTTTTCTTCCTGTTTTCTTATTTTGAAAAAAAAAATAATATTTTCACGTTAATCTTAACACAACTTGACGATTGATGATAAATCACGACACTGATCGATGTTAATCTCGCCAGTAGCAATGTAATTTGGGCAGAAATATTAAAAAAAACAGTACTCAAACCAATACTTGGGTGCCAATCTAGACAAAAAAAAAACAACAAAAAGTAGATTTTGTGAAGAATAAAATCGCAGAGATTAAGTTCATATTGAAATTACCATTTAAAATTGGCACCTTTGATACAAAAACAAAACCAGGCTTGGAGAAAAATCGCTGGATAAGAATCTCAACCATCTAATTTTGATTTCCATCAAATTGAAGAATACTTTCGATCTGGACAAGTTCTGTCCTATCAAAGAAAAAAATATATACTTTCGATTCTCTCAGAAACTATAAAAAATATAAAAAGCAAACAATAATTTTATGCCTATTGTTTAATAAAAAAAGCAAAGAAATATGTACGAAACGTTGATTAATTTTGATGAAATACTCACAATTTTGGCTAATTAATTTGAGAAATCTCTCAAATATATGTTTAATATTCATCATATTCTATATTTTTGTGAAACTTGTACATTTTTTTAATTTTCTCAACGAAGTGTAAATTATGTTAATTTTTTAGAATTTTTATGAAACCTTTGAATTTTAAAAGTTGTCTAATTTCTAGAAATTCAACTGTTTAGTATAGTAAATTGAAAGATTTTGCAATTTTCACTATTTAGTTGACTTTCTTGATAAATTCTTTGAGAAGGTAGGACAAATGTCAAAAAAAAAAGATTTCGCAAAAATGAAACTGGAATTTTTGACGTATCTACAGTTTTTGTGAAATTTAGATTTTTATGAATCCTTTGAATTTAATACATTTTCTAATTTCTAGAAATTCAACTGTTTAGTAAAAATGAAAAGAATTTGAGAAATCCCTCAAATATATGTTTAGTTTTCATCTTATGCTATAGTTTTTGTGAAACTTGTACATTTTTCTAATTTTCTCAACGAAGTGTAAATTATGTTAATTTTTTAGAATTTTTATGAAACCTTTGAATTTTCCTTTAAATAGCCAAAAAAAAATTGCCTCATAAAAAGGCATCTTATCTAGTTGCTTTATCGTTAGCAAAACAATGTCGCCCATTTGAGGATGGCATTTTTTTCTTAAATTTAACTACAGATATTTTGAGTTGTTTTGGAGAAAAATGCCATGAAACTATGAAACTCTGCCAGGATATACCATTATCTCGTCGTACTATAACAAGAAGAACGGAAGATATAAGCAAATTTATTAAAATGTCAGCAAAAGAAAGATTAATTAATTGCAAATATTTTTCGATTTCTCTAGATGAGAGTACGGATATCAATAATATTTGCCAGTTAATTATTTGTATTAAAACAGTTAATGCAAATTTAGAGTGCTTCGAAGAAATGTTTGAAGTGGTTTCACTTCATGGTCATGTAACAGGACAAGTTCTGTATGATGCATTAGATGTTAATGTTTTTGCATATGCTGACAAAAATAAATTAGCCTCAATATGTTCGGATGGAGCAAAGGTAATGAGAGGCAAAAATAAAGGACTTTTGGGCATTTTAAACAAAAATGAAATAAATAGCCCAGCATTCCATTTTGTCATACACCAACAAGCTCTTTTCTCCAAAGAGTTGGGTATGAAAAATACAATGGATGTTGTTGTAAAAATAATAAATATAATAAGAGGGGGGCACAATTCTCTGACACACAAAAAATTTAAAGATTTTCTAGAAAACCTTAATTTGGATTATGGAGATTTACTTTTATATACCGAAGTCCGTTGGCTAAGTCGAGGCAAAAGTTTGGAAAGACTTTTCCATTTAAGAAAAGATGTACTCAAATTTTTAAAAACTTTATCCAATAAAGATACAAAACACCTTTACTAATTGTCTTGTGGTATTACCGAGATATTAAATGACCTTAATTTATGCCTGCAAGGTAAAAATATAAAAATATTTCATTTGAATAGAATTATTCACCAATTTAGTACAAAATTAGATCTCTTAATAAATCATTAAAAAGTAATAGTATATCAAATCTTAAGAAAACTTCATCAATATTCATAGAATTTAATTTTAATACGTTTGATTGCATTCAGAAATACGCCAAAATTGTTGAGTCCATAAAAAAGAATTACAATGACAGATTTCAAGACTTAAAATTTATAAAAAAACAATAGAAATACATGATAATCCCCTTAGATGTGAAATAGAAGAGCAAGATGCTTTGAAGTTCCTATGGAATCTGGGGAAAAATTTTGGCAAAAGATAGATGATACAAAATATTTCAATTTAAAAAAACGAAATATATAAGCTATATTCCATGTTTGGCACCACTGTGAGGTGGCATTCTCAAGTATGAAACTAATTTTAAGTAAATTGCGGAATAGGTTAACCGATCAACACATTGGTGACTTATTGCGTATTAAGGAATATAAAGGAAACATTGATTTGGATAGATTAGTTGAACTTTAAATTAAGTTCAGTTAATATCTCGGTAATATCCCTTAAAAGTTCGAAATCGAATAGAAAGTCGTGATTTTCTTAATGATATTTCATTTTATTTAATACTACTTTTTAAAAATACTACTACTTTTCTTAAATGAAAAACTCTTTCCCTTTATTCCATTTTTGTTTAAAATGCCCAAAAGTTCATGAGTTTTTCTCGTCGTAAAAAGTATTTGCAATAGAAAACAAATTTCAAAACTTTTCTCAGTGTACTACCATTTTGTTATGCACATCTCTCTGCTGCTTAACGAACACAAATATACACATGGTGGTATGTGTTTGCCCATGACTGCTGTATATTAAAAAAAATGTACACGTGTATGTAGATCATACAAGCGCAGCGAGCTCTCAATTGAGCTCTCTGGTTTATTTTCCAACACACGTACGAAACTTCCAAACTAAGAGAATGAGAGCTTGGAAGTTTTTTGATGGAGTTACACAGAGAGAAATCTTTGTTGTTAAAAATTAAAAGTTCTTGTTTGTCGAAAGTTATTTTTGCATATGACAATGTTTGATATTTAATATTTATTTAAATTTTAAAATATATCGAGAAAAATTATCGATTAATACGTAAAAAAATTTATTTGAAAACTTTTTTCTGAGTAATTGTAAAAAATAATGGGAATTTTAATAAAGGTGAATCAACGACATAAACTGCTAAACAAATGTAATATCATTATTATTTCATACATATTTCAATTCAACATATTTTCAATTAGTTGACATTCATAGTACTGTATATGAGTGCAAATCTCTATAGGAGGATATTTTTATACACCTAACGATTCATTATTTTCTTCATTTTTCAAAATCTTCCATTATTTCTTTACTTTTATTTACATAGAGTATATATTAAGATTCATTACGTATCTAAAATTTGCAAATAAATGCATTTTCGAGAGCAATGTTTTCCAATCCTATTCATAAAAAAATCCAGAAATGTTAATGTTTGTTATTTATAATAAAGTACACTGTAAAGTAGTGAAGTCACAATAAAAATAGTAAAAAAAATTTATAAACTTTTCTTGTATGTTACAAACATCAGCACAAACGTATAATACCCTCCCCACTATAGTGGTGTAGGGTATAAAAAGATGTACACGTGTGTGTGTAGATGTATTTGGTTTTATTCAGCCGTTTTTGTATGTTTGGATGCTGTTGGCGTCATTGCGTTGTTATTTTTTTTCTGTGTTTTTCGTTATGTATGTTTAGATGTCTGTTGGTTTAGATGCCTTGTGTATTTTGTGTTTTAGTTCGTTTAGCGTCGTTGTTGTTGTTCTTATTGTTTAGCTTTTGATGTAATAATAATGTAGTTGGGAAAAATTTTAAAATTTATAAAAGATGTTTAAAATACACTATGGTGAAGGGTATATAAGATTCGGCACAGCCGAATATAGCACTCTTACTTGTTTTTTTTTTTTAATTTGCGAAATTTGCAAAATTGTGCATACATTTAATTAGTGAAAACCTAAAAATGTTAAGTATTTTGGAATATGACAATTATGAGCAGACGGTTATTTATGATTAATAGACGCGGCTTTAAAACCCCTTTAAAACGATACCCCACATTGCATATTTTGTTTCAAAACAAAACAAAAAATTAAAAAAAAAATAATTCCAAAATACCATTTTTATTTTTGTCCAGCTCACGAACGAATCATCATAAAACAAAGAAAGGTTAATTTTGAGAAGGGTAACAAAATTACTGTTTTGCTTTCTATACATATAATATACATATATGTATACAGCCACTTATAAATTAACATTAAATCTTTATTCCCATTCTCTTCATTTTATGTTATTTAATGGTTTTGGTTCGTCTGATTTACTTTCAGCTTTACGCTTTTATGTTGAATATATATTCGCAATTTGTATTAGATTGTCTTAGGTCAGTTTTACGATTGAACTTTTATGTGAAAGTAGTCTGTCTTCATAGTTCTGCATGTGTTCGTAATATAATTTATATTCTTAGAGATATTTTTATATTTTTTTTATTATTTTAGTAATTGAGCATTATTATCTGTAAACATTGTATGCTGCTGTCTTGTTTATCACACCAATTGTATATAATACGACCTTGACACGTACCTTTAGGTAATAAATTCCGCATTTTACCAACATTTTGAGCAGTACTAAAAATTTAGTTATTTGTTTGCGTTATTGTCCCTTTCCGCCAAAATTGTATGTCACCCTCAAGAATGATAAACTAAAGATTACAACGTCAGGCTTACACAATTCAAATTTTCTGAGCATACATAGGAGCTCTGAAGTCACACAATCTTTGTTCCTTTTTTTCAGCCAAAATTTAACAGTGGAACATAGTATTATTTTGATCCAAAAATTAATGGATGTTAGTTGGTTTGTTAAAGTAATAGTTCACTGCGCGCGAACAGTCATGTTGGAACTAAGTCCCCATTTCATTCCAAACATCTTACAACAGGTAAAATAGGCAAACATTGCATTCTTGACTCTGTGTTGTATGTTGAGTTTCCATGATAGTTTGGAGTCTAGAATAATTTATAGATATTTGGCTTTGTTCGATAAGGGTATTTCGCAGTTTTTAAACGCGGCAAGTTGAAGCTTGGATTCTTGGTCTTTGTCGTGAATATTAACAGTTCTGAACTGCTTCGGTTTTGACTTAACGCTGTTAACAAGAATTGCAGTAACTATTCTGGATTTCAACTAACCTGTTGCTGATATACTCTTTAACATCTAGATTATCAAGAGCTTGTTGAATTGTAGAAGCATTTACGTTATAAAAGGCACCTTCTTTGTCTAAAAAGGCTCCCACAGTATATTGTCTAAATTCGAGGGATCTTTCTATAACTCTGACAACCTCATGTAGAACTGCCTCTGTAGATCGTCCTTTAAAGTAGGCATGTTGACTAGTTTAAAGCCGCGATGAGCTGCGCCGAGCTAGCCGTTGTCTAATGTGAGTCAACAAGTCATTCCAGCGTTTTGAGCTGAAAAGATTAAAGACTAATTGGATGAAAGTCTTTCGCATTCTCATTTGCTTGCTTTGGGAATAAAAACGACCTTAACAATTCTCCAATTTACCGGGAGAGGCTAAACGTATATATTCTAAGAAGCCAGGGGATATATTATATATAGATAGCGGAGTCGATTACGTCATGTCCCTCTGCCTATCTGTCTTATTTGTTGAAATCTGTTTTTAGAGGACCCCAGATATCGGTGAGATCCGAATCTTCAATAATTCTGTTAGACATGCTTTCGAGAAGATCAGAAAAATTGGTCCATAAATAACGGAGAAGCCATAAAAGGAAATTTTTTGGTACTTTTTCGTTTTTCAAAAAGGTACTTTTTGAATTTTTTATAATATTGAACTTAGAAATATGAAATTAAGTATGTAGTATCTGAATTAGGTGAGAATCCATAAGAGGAAACTTTTTGGTACTTTTTCGTTTTTCAAAAGGTACTTTTTGAATATTTTATAATATTGAACCTAGAAACATGAAATGAAGTATGTAGATTCTGAATTAGATGAAAACATAAAAAAGGGAAATTTTTGGTGCTTTAAGTTTTTCAAAAGGTACTTTTTCAGTTTTCTATAATAATGAACTTAGAAACATGAACTTAAGTATGTAGAGTCGGAATTAGGTGAGAACCGGAAAAAGTGAACTTATTGGTATTTTTTTTTTTTTGTTTTTTTTTAAGGTACTTTTTGAATTTTATATAATATTGAAACATTAAATTAAGTATGTTCAGCGACGTGTGCGACTTTTTTAGCACACGTTAATATTAATTTTGTTAATATTAATTTTGATTACATTTGCTCACTTTTTACACCATGTTTATGTTTTTTCTCTTTTCGGTTTTCTATGTTCTGTTCTTGTGTAACCTTCATTGTAAGATATCTTAAGACCAAGGTTATTAATGCCGATACCGTTATTAATACCGATACCGAAATAAATTTATCTGTATATAGCATTATTTTAATACCGTTTTCCCTTACCCCTGTATTATTACCTGTATTATACCAATTTTAAAGCGATTATGGTGCTTCTATTTGCATATTTAAAATTTAAAGAAAACGATCATGTACTCCAATTAATTTTGCAGCAAAAAAATAACTTCTAAAGAAAGAACAAGTAAGAGTGTTATATTCGGCTATGCCGAATCTTTTATACCCACCATCAAATCACTGATATATAAATTAACTTTGATATTTTGAATATTTTATTATTATATA
>NC_060952.1:48872846-48884611 GCF_022045245.1 Lucilia cuprina | reverse complement strand
TTGGAAAAATATTCAACATAAAAGTTTTTTTATAAAAAGTAAAAATTTTAAAAATATACTCATGGTGTAGGGTATTATATGGTCGGCCATGCCCGACTATACTTTCCTACTTGTTCTAATATACAGTTGTTGCTTTTTAACAAAGCATGGAAAAATATGACATTTTTTGATGAAATTTTCAAAGGCTGTCTCGGATTTTTGCTCATATCTCCGTTATTTACCGACCGATTTTGCCGATCTTCTCGAAAGCATGTCTAATAGAATTATTGAAGATTCGGATCTCGCCGATATCTGGGCTCCTCAAAAAACTGATTTCAACAGACAGACAGACAGACGGACATAGCTTAATCGACTCCGCTATCTATTAGGATCCAGGATATAGAAATTACAAACGGAATGACAAACTTATATATACCCTTCTCACGAAGGTGAAGGGTTCTAGCTCACGAACGGCCATTGATAGACTAAAAATATTTTGGGAACTATTATAAAATATAACAAATTGAATTGAATTTAACATGGCAAAATCGTGTACGATATTTTCTTGAAAACTGTCCAGCTCACGAATGGACAAAACTTAACCGAAAATATTTTGGGTAACATCATAAATCGCCGATATTTCAACAAATTTATCTGGCAGTCCTGACTGTGAAAACTGAAACACTTATACTAGGGTTCTATAAGTCGATTTTCGAATAATCGAACAATCGACTTTTTGTCGAAAAAAGTCGAAGTCGACTATTTTTTCCAAAAAAGTCAATAACTCAACTATCGTCTACTATTTGTCGAAAAAAGTCGAAGTAGACTATTTTGTTCCAAAAAAGTCAATAACTCAACTATCGTCTGTGAAAAATGTCGAAAAGTCGAAAAATCTTCTTTTTATAAAATGCAAAAAGTCGAAAAGTCGACTTTTAACTAAATGAAAAAAGTCAAAAAGGCGACTTTTCGTTTCAACTATAAAACCCTAACTTATACATTTAATGTTATTAACCTAATAAGAATTATATAAATTTATTTAAATACAGATGCTAACATAAAAATTAAACCCAGGCAAAATTGACCTTGGTCAAAAAACATCACTATAAGTATAAATATTTAATACCTTTAAGTTATCATTTTTTAATTGCTTTCCATTATAAATCAAGCTCGAAAACTTCAGATATTGTCTGTCTCATTCATACATTTTGCTAATTGCGATTTTTAAAAAACTATAACCAAGAAGTTAAACAAATACTATATGCAATTTCTTGCTGTGTATTTTTTAAATATTTGAATATAAATCTTATGGTTTGAGTTTTACTGCTGAATTTTAATTATTTTTACAATTATGTGCAATTTTTTTAAACTTAATATACCGAGCCTTTTTCGCAAAAAAAGACGTAAATGACAAAAACAAAATTGTATAGGATAACATGATACAATTTGTTTCGATTTTGTATTTACGCCATATCCAACTAGTTTGTCATTTACCAAACCAAATATGTTTCGAACGATAGGAGGTGAAATTTTACCAAACATTTTAATGGTTTGACAAGTCGTGTTTGGTAAATAATCATTTAAATATTCAAATAATAAATAAGAAAAGAAATTTTCTATACCTGTTAATTATATTGTGAATTATGGAGGATGTCATGTCGGATAATGTGTGATACAAACAACAAAAATTCTTTATTTTTGAAATTAATCTCTTGTTTAAATTCTATATACATTAGTCCACAAAAACCGATTATTCTGTAAAATGTCTAAGGAAATTTAGAAATTCGTTAATAATTCTGATAAAATATAAGAATTATTACAGAAAATTTCTGACATCAGACACTTTTGGAAAAAAAATTTTCCCAATTATAATTAATATAATCCATTAAAATTTAAACAATCTAAAATAGTTTCTCAGATATATGAAATTTTGTATTTAATTCATATGGGAGGTACAAAGGCCCCATTGAAAGTCCGCCCTTTATTTTCTAAATGTTATCAGGAATGTTAAAAATTTTCAGGTATAATTTAAAGATTATTATTTTCTCACATGTACGAATTTTTCTATTTTAATCATATGGGGGCTTCAGTGCCCTAAGTCCAATGTTTTCCAAAATGTTCAGATAAATAGTAAGATTATTAAGATTAATAGTTATTTATTGAAATTAAAAATGAATTTTAAAAATATTTTCCCACAACCTTGAAAAAAAATATTTTTTTGAAATCACATTTTTTGATAATTATATTAACAAAAAATTAATAACATTATGAATGTCTTTTCATTTATTAGGTATGGCAGCAAACTAATATTTATTTCATTAAAATAGAAAACATTGTCCTATGGATTACGTTAATATTTAAAAAATTGAAATATTACTTTATATTAGAAATAAATATATAAATATCTTGTATAGACAGATATTATTAATGAATCCAATTTTCGATATCAACATTCTTTTAAAATATATGATATTACAAAATTTGCGATATTTACAAAATTTTCCACGATTACTCCTTTTACTTTTGTCTATTAATTGTATGGGGACAACGTACTGTGTGGTCTTAAGGACACGTTATTTATTCCCAGCAGAAATAAAACGAAGTACTTCCAAATCAAAACTAGCACTAAGTGAATTTGTTCACCTTTTGAGGAAATGATGTTTATATACTTCCAAAGAAGCGAAAAGAATCCAATTTTGTTTAAAATTGAAGATAAATTTTTTTGAACTGAAATGTTAATATTATTTAAGTCAAATTAGTTGTATACTATAATACTACCATTTCACTTCCTGAAAATGACTACAGATGAAGTGAATGTGGAATTTAATTAAAAGAACATCACTCTTATGACACGCCTGTGCTAAAACATTCACTTCATTAGTACTTTTCAGTATGTTGGGTTTGTGCTGATGTTTGTAACATACAAAAATATTCGTTTTCTTAGTAGATTAAGCTTTGTCCGTCCGCCTGGCTGCCCATGTAAACCTTGTGCGCAAGATACAGGTCGCAATTTTCAAGATATTTGGATAAAATGTGGCACTCTTTTTTTGGCCCAAAAACGAAGCCTATATAAAATCGGTCCATTATTTCGCTTAGCCCCCATACAACCGTAGCCCCGAATAGGGCCTTTGGGCTCATAATTAAGTTAAATGTTCTATTATGTCAATAAAAGTCGGCAAAACTTAGTTTTATAGAACTTTTAATGACACTTCCGATTTTTGCAATGATCGGGCTCATTTGACTCTAGACTATACCCGACTATACATTCTTACTTGTTTATTTCTGGGATATTATATTTTTGCACATTTTAATCATAAGAGCATAATTATGTATGATTTTATTTTAATAGCATATTTAGATCATTTTATTTGCCTTATTTTTTATTAAAATAAAAATTTTATGAATCAAATTCAAAATTATGAATTAAAGGCCCACTTTTTAAAAGAAAATTAACCCTTCAATACAGGGAATACGATAATTTTTTGCGGTTCTTTGGTAAGTATGTATTTTGGAAAATCGGAAAATTGGAAAATCCGGAATACAAATGAAATAATACTCACAAAAGCAATTTGTATTCCCAATCAGATTCCAAGGTTTTATCAAGGATTGTTGTGGTTTTTATAGGTCTAAACTGGGGTTACTGCATCAGGATAATGAAAAATCATGTGTTCAAATTGTAAACACCATTTCAGTAGGTTTATACATTATTGTTGCATATTAACAGTCACCTGGAGTTATAGGGGTAAAATCGTATCCCCAATTAAATATTTGATTTAAAAATGGTCCAGCGCAGGAGCGTTAACGCTCCAAAACAAGGTATTTTTTAGATACTGTCTAATGTAAGTACATAGGTATTTATTATATTAATAACAACGAAACCATTCCAGACACTAAATTTGTTTTCACTTTAATTCTTATTTCTATTATTATACACATACGTACATATGTACATATAAACCCAGATTTCTATAATAATATACACTCACGATTATAGGTACAACTATATCTATACACATACATATGAATGTATGCATTTGTTCCATTCTATTTTATTCTGTTTATATTTCTTTTATTGTTTAAGTTATTGACATTGAAATTTTTATAATTTTTTCCATCCAGATTTTTATTATTATTCTTTGCTTTTTTTAATACGTAGTATTTTATTGTTTACCATGTGAATGAATGAAGAACACATGCATACATATGTACATACATAATATATAAATGTATTTTTACTACATTTTTATGGGTTAGAGGAAAGTCCTGTTCTGTTGGCTCGCCAATTGACCGGTCTGGTAGAATGTATTTTATGATGACGTCACTTGTGGACCTAACACACTTAAATGCTTCTGGTATCTAGATACTTTACAACGTTTATGTAATGTAGCAGTAAGTGCAGTTGGTAAGGTCGAGGTGTTTGGTGAGGAGAAGTACTCATTCTCTCTTATAATGTATATACGAGAGTATGTTAGAGCTATTCAACGACCATTCGATAAATTCGATTTGTAAAGATTTTTTACAAGTTCATTCGTTTTATTTTAAAGTTTTTTTTTTTTTCTTTTAGTTTGGTGTTGAATATTTTTATACCACTGAGACACATTTTTTGCTGGAAAATATTTTTTGTTGTGTTCCTCTTTTATATTTTCCATCGACATATTAATCTTTATGGAACACAAAGTGAAATTTCTGATTCTCTTGCTCCTACTTTCCAATGTCCATGCCAACCAACGTCCATCCAAATGTAATATTTTATTTTACTTACATATGTTTATATATGTATTAATAGTTACATACTTATAAATAGATATGTGAATGTATGTAAACATGTATGCCCCAGAATACATATAAAGAAGTACTTTGTAGCTTTGTGATTATTTATTTTATATGGATTTATGTGTGTGTATATGAATACTTTTATTTTTTGTAATTGTACATAATATGTAGTCAAGTGTATAAAAGTTTTCTATAAAACTGACAAGGTCAATTATTTTTTTCGTCTGTATTTATAATTTTTTTTATTTTCTTCAAACATGAAATACATTTCTTTGCGAAAACTTTACTTTTTAACTATTTATATGTACTTATAAGGGAAGATAAATAGAATACTAGCGTTTCAAAACAATATTTTTTAGATACTCAAACACATACAGTTGCATATATGTAAGTATATACATTAGAGGTGCCCACAAAATATCTATTTTGTGTTAATGGGTTTTATTTTGTTTATAAGTGTCAAAACGAAAGTATTCAAAAAACATGTTTTCGAATAATTCGAAAAATTTTACATAGAAATACCGATTTATTGAAACATTGAAAATTTTAATTCCAAAACAATTTTTAAAACATTTTATAAAAATAGTTTAACTAAAGATATTACGAAAAGCGCCAACAGCTGCGAATTACGCAAGCTTTGAGTTTGAGTGTCATCTCTAATTTTTATAAGGTATTTATCTAATTCTGCTGCTTGCTTTCTTTTGTTGGATCAACGGATCCATTAATATTATCTTCTATAAACATTTCGACATTCTTATTCTTTAACTTTAAAATGGAAACAGATATTTTCACATAAAAATTATAAAAAGTAGTTCAAAATTTTGTACACATATAGAAATAAATTTATTTTGAATTTCAAATTTAGCTTTTGAAGTAATTAAGTAAATTTACAAAGTTTTTAATAAATAAAAATATTACCAATAATAAAAAAATTTCGACCTGTTTTGCACTTTTTTAAATATTTATAAAATTTAAGCAAATTGTATTTCTCCCCTTTTCATACCAATATAATTTTAAATATGACTATCTCGCTTTAATCCACCCCAGAGTCATATAATTTCTTTTCCAGAGTTTAGACAATTTTCACTCTGGAGGTAACTTAAAAATTTTAATATCAACATGACAAATGTTTATAAAAAACAAACATTTTGTCAAAAATACGGTATTTTTTGAACGTGTTTGTATGATGCTTATTTTGAAGGAAAAGGGTTTGGTTGAGCCGAAAGTATGAAGGAATAGTGCTTGACACTGTTTACGCATGTTGTTTATAAAGGGGTATGGGTGTTTGCTAGAGAAATTTTCTGCTTGTGAATATTCGAAACTAGTTGATATTAAAAAAATTCTGAGAGTAAGAAGAAATCAAAAGTTTAAGAACTCAAATAATAATTTTATAAACTTGTGGTATTTTGAGCGGGTTGTTCCGACAGTAGCCTGCAATCAGCATGTGTTATGTTATTGCATATTAATATCCGATTATCGTTTAACCGGTAGTTAATCTATCTGTTAAAAGAATTTTTGTATTTAAAAAAAAAATAAGAAATTAAGAGAATGGAGGTAAGTCTCTTTAAAATTTCAAATGTTTTATTAATAACCAATGCAGAAACTTATACTTAAATTTATCTTGA
The DNA here is from genome assembly GCF_022045245.1 of Lucilia cuprina. Classification (NCBI taxonomy): domain Eukaryota; kingdom Metazoa; phylum Arthropoda; class Insecta; order Diptera; family Calliphoridae; genus Lucilia; species Lucilia cuprina. The sequence continues at coordinate 48,878,237 of NC_060952.1, read as the reverse complement.
TATACATTATAATATAAAGTATATCTGGGATTTGAGATATTATGTCCTGAAATTTGAGAAAACTCGAGACGTTTATACAGCTCCAATACAACTTAATTTCTAAACAAGTAAGAAATTATAGTCGGACAAGACCGACCATATAATACCCTACATATAGTTTTCATAATAAAATATTTAAATTGAATTGTACCTTGCCTCAGATATATATATATATATATATATATATATATATATATTATATATATATATATATATATATATATATTATATATATATATATATATATATACAGATATATATATATAATATATTATATATATATATATATATATATATATATATATATATATATATATATATATATATATATATATACATTAGCGATTTATTGTTGAATTTTTGACATTTAAGTCAAATTTTAAATGGGGTCCTATAATTATAAAATTCATGAGGAGTATCAATTTTAGTATGAAACTTGGTTTTGCAGATTTTTATCGAGATACTAGTACATTAAACATAATTATGAACTTAAAACACCTATTCGGGGGTTCAGTTGTATGGGGACTAGGGTCAAATGGGGCCCTATAATTATAAAATTCATGAGGAGAATTATTATGGAACTTGGTTTTGCAGCTTTTTGTCGAGATACTAGTATATTAAACATAATTATGAACTTAAAAGCCCTATTCGAGGGTTCAGTTGTATGGGGACTAGGTGAAATAATGGACCATTTTCAATAGAACTCGTCACTGGGACAATAGAAGATCATACAGCTTTGATTTGAATTTTTACATTCATCCTTTTATAGGGCCAAAATGTGACCTGAATTTCATTAGGACCGGATTTATTAATACATAACAAATTGTATCATTACTGCTTTAAATAAAACATCTTTACAAAGGACAATATCCTTGTAATATTTGTACGGTAGCTATGACATACCATTCACCCATTTCCTGGGCAATGTATAAATATATGTTAATGTTTTTCAATAAATACAAACTTTTGCAAGAAAATTATAATTCCCATGGAAATGAAAATAGTTGCAGTAACTAAAATAATGTTTAAATCGAATTGAAATAACAATTATATGTTTTTGATAACAATAGTGAACATAGTTCAGTTATATATAACAGTCAAACCATCTTTTTTCTCTGCGTGTATATATCGAAATTTTAAGATACCATTCTTAAAATGCATCTTAGTTAACTAAATTTTAAGAATTAAACAGTCTTTTAGAATAATATTTTTAACAGTTTTCATAAAAAACCAATACATATTTATCTCAAATCTTTCACACCCATATTTAACTTACTTCCAAATATAAAGTGGCATTATACTAATTTAAAATTATACGAAAAATTTTTAATTTGTTAAAATTTTTCTTAACAAATTTATATTTTATCGGCATTAGAAAATAGATCATAATAAGCGAGTTTGACAAATTTTACACTTTTTAATCGATTTCCGGCACGAATTCCCGTTATCCAATTTAGCTAAAGTATTCGACACAAAGTTCCAGTTCACATAGTTTAACCTTTGATTTTATCTCACACACAAAATCAAAAGTTTCCCAAAAAAATGTTTTTCAGTTTAGACCGACACTACTGAACAAAGAAACAAGTAAGAGTTCGGCTGTGCCGAATCTTAGATTCAATATTATAGAAAATTAAAAAAGTACCTTTTAAAAAACAAAAAAGTAAAAAGGCTAAATATAAAAATATGAACCAATTTTCAAGAAATTTGGCAACATACAGTGTATTTTTGAAATCAACTTTTTGATCTAGATTTTATGCTTTATAAAATTTAGCATGACAATAGTTCTATCGTGGAAGGTTAGATTATTGTGAGGAAGAGAATGTTTAATACATTTAATCCAAAAAATACACCTATACCACTAATTTCAGGAATGTTGTGATATTAATGAAATGCAATAACTTTTTTCTGTTTATTTTTGTTACATTTATATACTTCTTATATTATATGACAATTATTATTTAATTAAATTGTTAATTAAAATTTATTTTTATTTGAAAACTCTATAATGTTTAGCTAACTTTACGATTACATAAAAAAAATCTGTAATCAATTTAATTTAGCGTAAAATTGGTTGTAGATCCGTATATAATACTCCCATCACTTATATTTTCCACCGGAAAACCATTCTTATTTCAAAACATGTAATCGGCTGTATATCTTTAAAATAACTATTTGAAAACAGAATCGGATGTAGTTTACTACGATCGAGAAAATGGCATATGAATATTTTTTATGAAATTAACTCAATAATTGATAATTCTTACTATGTGCAGTAGATTTGTTCTCCAATTCATTATATTATATTTCAGCAAAAATATTTATTTATTTATTTTACCCTTCACCTTCATAAGAAGGGTATGTATAAGTTTGTTTATTTGTTCATAATTTAAAATATTAATTTTGTGTTTTTAGTTAAGTTTGTTTTTAAATGTCTGTTTTTCTGTCTGCATCTTAATCTTCAATAATTCTGTTAGAAGCTTTTTGGTACTTTTTTTCTTTAAAAGGTACTATAATACTGAATTTAGAAACATGAAATTAAGAATGAAGAACCCGAACTAAGTGAGAACCCATAAAAGGGGACTTTTTCGTTCCGATTGATTTTTTTAACACATTATGGTGTGTGGTATAAGAAAATAGAACTCTTACTTGTTTTAAATTTATTTAAAAATAACTGTTATAAGTTTTATTATAAAACTCAAAATTTAATAATTATTTTAGTTTACATGTTCTTCTCAAAGTTTCTTCTGATTTTTAAGTTTCATATTTATGCTTAAAAATATTCTTGATTTTTGTTTTATTTCCCTTAAAAATAAAACTTAATCTGGCAGTTATTCCCCGTAAGTTTATTCCCTTTTGCATGCTTTATGTATAGGAGAGCTAACAAACTCCCCAGGAATTTATTATTCGGAATACGCCTGAATATGAAATTATATACTCACAAATATAAATGAAATTATGATCAAAATGTGGTAATAATATTAGAAAGAATTAGTTGCGGTATATCGGGCATGCCACAATATAAATGTACGTATCTAGTAAACTTAATGTGAATTTTGAAGGAGGACTTTTATAAGGTTAATGTAGTAGTCTATTATCATATATGGACATAATACGAACATTAGGGCGATTTTCGAAAGTGAACCTATTATGTACCGAACTCCCAAAAATTTTAAATATTTTAATACCGTTTAACTAACTTCATCTAATTTAATCAAAAATAAATTTACAAAAAGTAGTGGTAACGACTTTTTCGTCAAGTATTTAATAGATCTCAAAGTACCTTAAGTCTACGATGATTTACAAATGAAATGACAAAATCAGTATACCCCAATATTCGTGAGTATAAAGAAGTTAGAGTGCTACATTTGGTTGAGCCGAATCCTAAATACCCTCCACCAGCTACTTTTATATTAATAGATTTCTAATTGTTGAAATATTTGTAGAAATATATCTTCTCATCTTAAATAGAAAAATCCCAAGATTTAAATTTATTACCATTCTAAGATTTATTGAACATTACAAACGCCATTTATATTTTTATAGCTCTTAGCGATATTTAGTAATTTGCCGATCGTGAAAAAATCTCAAACTGATCGTAAACCAATTTTATAGTGTAATTTATGTATATAAGAGCAATATTTTTGCTAAATGTATGGATATCAATATTTGGTAATGAGTTATGCGCTTTTAAGTGATTTTCGGGAGGGGACCTTGTATGGAAGCTGTGACCAATTATGGACCGATCGGAAAAAACTTTCACAGTAATATTTCTATGCATATGAGCAATACTTATACCAAATTTTATATGGATATCTTAATTTAGTTATGAGTTATTTACGTTTAAGTGAGACCTTGTATAGGAGCTTGTATGAGCCTTGTATGAACCGATAAAAAAATCACAGTAATATTTCTGTACGGGAGAGCAATACTTGTACCAAATTTTATATGTATATCATAATTTTAATTATGCGCGTTTAAGTGATTTTCGGGAGGGCACCTTGTATGGGAGCTATGTCCAATTATTGACCGATAAAAAATTTTTTTCTGAATAAATTCTATTGACATAAGATTTTAATATGTAAAATTTTGTGAAGATATGGACATTGTGACGGAAGTTATTGAACCAATTTTGCGGGAATATGTACCTCTGTATGGGAGGTATATGAAATTGTGAACCTATTCTGGCTATTTTCAGCAGGGATCAAGCTCTTGTGAAGAAATGAATGTGTGGAATTTCCTTGCATTGTTTTCGAGAAAATTACATCAGACTGTGTAAAAAACAATTTTTTTCCAGTTTGTTTTAAATTTTGATTCATAATTTTTGCCGATGTTAACCGATTTTGCTCATTTTCAATACCAAACTGCCTAGGATAATGGTGCATGGCCGAATTTCAATAAGTAACGTACCTTCGTTTTTACGTGAGTGTGTTTTATACAGACATACGGATGGACATAGCTAAATCGACTTACAATTTGATATGGACCCAGAATTTATACTTTGTTGGGTATCATATGAATATTTTTATATTTTTGACAAAGTTATATATACTCTCTATTACCACTGATGTTGGAGGAGGTTATAAAAATAATTTATCACTAACTGAGTGTTATGTAATTCGAAAAAAACTAAGACACAAAAATCTGAATTGGAAACTAAACCTTGGATACACATATTTCATATTGAAGATTTTATAAGTAAAAATATTATCATAACTAGGTCTTTAGGAGAGTAAAGAGTTAAAACAATAACGTGAACTTGTTTTGGAATAATGGCATTAATATTGCATTTATTATTTTAAAAGAGTTATTTCTCTAAACCTTTTTTATAAGAAAATAGGTGTTTTGTGAACTTTCTAGTAAAAAATAACCAGTAACTTTATGATAGAGAGACATTTTAATTTACTGTCAATCAAAAAAATATCTAAAAATGTACGCGAACGCCAATTTGTAAATATTCAGCAATCATTTTATGCAGCTGTGTAGTAATGCCAATTTTTTAGTAAATAAGAATGGCAGATAGTTTATTAAAAAAAATAAATTCAAAATTAAAGAAAAAATTAAGCTATGATTTCTAATATAAATTAATGTTTTATAAATTATATTTTCAATCATATGTTTAAAACACATTTGATTATTTGCTATTTTTTACTGGAGAAAAAATAACCAGTGAAATCAAAAAATTCTTTATCAACGAAATGTCATTTTTATCGCTCTCTTATTCTCTCGTTGCAAGTTTTCAAAAGTACGGGAACTGAATTCTGTAACAATTGTTGCAAATTGTAACAAATCGTCGAGTGCGCGAACAGACCTAATGTTTCATATTTAGTCAATTTCTGAAATATTAAAAAAAAA
>NC_060952.1:48852480-48872746 GCF_022045245.1 Lucilia cuprina | reverse complement strand
GTTTCTTTACAAAAAATAAAAATTGTATAAAAGTAAAAATTGTAAAAATATACTCATGGTGTAGGGTATTATATGGTCGGCCATGCCCGACTATACTTTCCTACTTGTCTTATTTTTAAGTCAGTAATGATCGTTAAGGTAATTTTCTGAAGGGGACCTTATATCGGGGTTAGTGTCAATTATGGACCAATGCTTTTAGAATTCGGTAAGGAGACCTTGGATCATATGAAACTTATTTTCGGACTATATCGTGCTTTCAACGGACAGACACTAAATCATTTTAGAATTTAATAAGGACCCAGAATATATATATACTTTTTTGGTTCTATGACCAATATTTTAGTGGGTATAAAAAGTAGAAAGAAGTTCACTTCTATGATTTATCACCTAATTCTGACTAGTCAAACCGCAGTCTCTTCGTTTCTACTTGACACTTTGCGCGTAGTGAACTACCACGTAAACCAACTAATTCCGAACCTACATATTTACTTTCATGTTTCTAGGGCTATAATTATAGAAAATTAAAAAAGTACCTTTTGAAAAACTAAAAAGTACAAGTTCCCTTTTATGTGTTCTCACCTAATTCTAACTCTACATATTTAATTTCATATTTCTATGTTTAATATTGTAGAAATTTCAAAAATTACTTTTTGAAAAAGAAAAAAGTACCAATAAGTTCAATTTTTGGGGTTCTTATAAATTCTGACTTCGCATACTTAATTTCATGTTTATAGATTCAATATTATAGAAAATTAAAAAAGTACCTCTTGTAGAACGAAAACGTATCAAAAAGTCCCTTATTATGTGTTCTTGCCTAATCCGGTCTTAACATACTTGATTTCATGTCGCTGGGTTCAATTAAATAGAAAATTGAAAAAATTGTACTAGAAACACAATACAAATAGAATGTAATATAAAGTATGTAATCTACACACCCACTTATTTTTAGGCCATATGTGTATCCATTAGGGATGCCAATCTAGTAAGTCCCGAATCACGTTATTTGCAAAATAAATCCCGGGATTAAGATATCCCGAAACCCGGGCTTTTTCAAAATAAATCCCGGGATTTGCTTCAAAAAAATGTTTTTATTTTCTCTTGTAAGCCATAATTTTTTACGATCTTATATTATTTTTGATTTATGCAAAACAAAATTTAGTTCAGCTAGTTTTATACATATTTGAAAGATTAATTTTTTTAAAGTGGAATGATTCCATGCTCATAGTACATATAAATTGATTTAGTCGTTAGTTGAAAACGCGAGTTAGAAGAGCTGCATTTGGACAAAAATGAGACAAGAAGACTTAATAGGACCTTCTCCGAAAAAATTAGTATCAATACATTACAATATTTTGATAGTGGGTATTTCATTTTTATACAGTCGAATACAAGTTTTATTTATCAAGATTTTGCATTTCAAACTTTCTACAAATCTGAGTAATATCGTAACGGTAGATTAGTTTGTTCTGAATGTACATAAAATTTTCAATATATACTACGAATATGTTATGCTCCAAAACTAATATACATATATTTATGTAAAATTCTATATTTTTTTCAATTTTTGTACCTTGCCTCAGATATACTAAAGACATTTACTGTTTAATAAAACTGGGATATTTAAGTAAAATTTCGATGGGGGCTTTTTAGAGTTGCTAGGGTCAAATGAGGCCCTATAATTATAAAGTTCATCAGAGTGATCAAGACTAGTATAGAACTTGGTTTTGCAGCTTTTTGTCGAGATACGAGTATATTAAACAAAAATTATGAACATTTTCAACAGCCTTCGTCTACGGTATAATAAAAGATCATATGCCAAATTTCATTGAATTATATCCAATGGAAGATCATGTACCAAATTTCATTCAATTATCTTCAAAATTGCGGCCTGTAATTTGATTGCAATGTTTACATCGACGGACGGACAGACGGACGGAAATAGCTAAATCGACTCAAAAATTATTGTAAGCCGATTGGTATACTTTAAGGTGGGTATAGGACTAATATTATTGTGCGTTACAAACATCAGCACAGACCCAATATAATATTGGTCCTATACCCACCTTAAAGTATACCAATCGGCTTACAATAATTTTTGAGTCGATTTAGCTATTTCCATCCGTTTAGTTATGTCTATTCGCCTGTCCGTCCATCCAATTTTAAAGATAATTCAATGAAATTTGATAAATGGTCTTCTATTGTCGCAGGGACGAAGCTTATTAAAAATGGTTAAGTTCACTTCTTTATTTTGCTTAGCTCTCATACAACTGAATCCCCGAATAGGGCTTGTAAACATTGCAATCAAAATATATGTCGCAATTTTCGAGACAATTCAATGAAATTTGGCACATTATTATTTATGGTTTCGGAATTTGAAAATATTGAAAATGGTTAACATCGGTCCATTATTTCACCTAGACCCCATACAACTGAACCCGCCGAAAGGGGCTTTTAAGTTCATAATTATGTTTAATATACTCGTATCTCGACAAAAAGCTACAAAACCAAGTTCCATACTAGCCTTTATCACTCTGATGAAATTTATAATTATAGGGCTTCATTTGACCCTAGCCCATATAAAAAGCCCCTTCAAAATTTGACTTCAATGTCCACAATTCTATTGAACAATAAATGGCTTAAGTATGTATTTCTGAGGAAAGGTATAATTTAAATGTTTTATTATGAATACCAATTCACATTTTACTTTTTGTAACAGGTATAGAGTATTATATAGTCGGCCTCTCCCGACTATAATTTCTTACATGTTTTGAAATTCTGAAAATCTAAAAGTTTTTATTTGAAAATATAATTAATTAGACTATTTTAATTTAAATACATCTTTTGTTACCAAAATTTCAACAAACTTCAACATTTTCACCACAAACATGATGATTTGAAGATTTTCATATATTAAATAATTAAATTCTTTAATCCCGAAATCCCGTATCTCGGGATTTGTAAATGCCAGTCCCGATTGGCATTCCTAGTACCCATGTTGCATGTTGTTTATATTTGTGTTTATTGTAGTGTATATGGCGATTAATAAGATTCCATTTTTATTCTTTTATGTTTTTATATTTTTTTTCGTAGCCTGTCTAAGAAACTTTTTTATTGTTTCGGTGTACTTCTTATTCATATGTATATACGTACGTATGTATTTATGTGTATTTTTTAATGTATATAAATGAATATATTCATACATAAATATATACTTATGTAGACTAAAGTGTATGTATACAAACATACAGAAAAATAATGTGAATAGACAAGTTTTTTGTTTTCCTTATTTAATACTATTTGTACAAACATATATAAATACTTTTTTCAGTATTTAAAGGAGGATATTGAACTTGTACTTTTTCTGGGTCAAGGCGAATAAGTTTTATATGTCTTTTTCAAGTTTGTCTTTCATCTAAATAAATAATTTGAAGTTTTTCGTATTATATAAACTATGTTGGTATTGGATACACTTATGTCTATTAAAGCTTTTTGTATGTATATATTTTCAAATGAACTTCCGCTTTTGTTCAACAGTTCATAAACTTATTCCGCCAATATTGTCTTTAATTTAAGATTCTCTCAATAAAAATTGCTAGTTCAGTATCGGACACAGCTCTTCCAAAAATACATAATATTTTCAAACATTATTTTTTATACCCATGCATGTTCTTGGCACAGAGACGAAGCCTATTGAAAATACAACCGTACCTTCCGATTTGGGTTTTTATGCAATAATTACGTCAAATATACTATTATCTAAGTATAATTTATATGTATAAGTAAATAAATCTTATATAAGTATAAATAACACTGCAGATTTTCGTAACGATCGTCCCTTATTTGACCCAAGCCCCCATACAAACCCCCTTTCAAAAAATGTCTTAAACGTCTAAAGTTGACTTGTAACCATTTGTATCGCAATGAAACTCAACAAAACTAATGGTTTTTCAAAACTATGTATATCCTTTTCCCAAAATTTACCGAGGATCGGCCCATGTTTGACTTATACTCCTATATAATGCGTCATTTACAAAATTTTGTTTTTTATCAATTAATTGCTTAAATACTTTGGAATTAAGGTAAAATTCAACATAAAATTTTCTTTATGAAAAATAACAAGTATGAATTTATAGTCGGACATTACCGACCATATGATACCCTACACCAGTCAGTATGTTAAAATTTTGAATTTTTTTAAATAAAGCATTTAATTTGTTTTATTGTGGAATATTTTTACTTATTGTTGACAAAAAAAAGAGATTTTCTACAAGAGAGCTCATAGAGGAGAAGGGGTAAATATGAGCCTATCTTTATAAGTTTTGGTAGATGAATTTACGTCTACTACAAAGTCATTTATGTAGATTTTAATCCTTTTATAAGTAATTATAAGTTAATTTTGACCATCAAGTCATTTTCTGAAGGGGAGTCTGTATGGGGGCTAGGGTCAAATGAGGCCCGATCACAATAAAAATTAGTATTATCAATTATTGTTCTATAAAACTAATTTTTGCTGATTTTCGTTGACATTATAAAACATTTAACGTACTTATGAGCCTAAAGGCCCGATTCGGGGGGTACGGTTGTATGGGGGCTTGGAGAAATAATGGACCGATTTCAACCATTTCAACCATAGCGATCGTCCTTGAGCCAAAAAAAGAGTATGTGCCAAATTTCATCAAATTATCTTGAAAATTGCGACCTGTAGCGTGCGCACAAGGTTTACATGGACACACAGACAGACAGACAGACAGACAGACGGACATAGCTAAATCGACTCAGAAGATGATTCGCCTCAGAATCACTTTCTGAGGTATACTTTAAGGTGGGTCTAAGACCAATATTTTTGGGTGTTACAAACTTCAGCACAAACGCATAATACCCTCCCCACTATAGTGGTGTAGGGTATAAAAATTTTAAAAATATACCCATGGTGTAGGGTACTATATGGTCGGCCCTACTATACTTTCCTACTTGTTTAATTTTAAAAATACGTATGATTATGAGGTTCCCAAAAAAATATCATGTACACAAAAATGGCCTAGTCATCGAGAGCTCTACCTGTTTTACAACAAATAGACAAAATAATTATCAACGCGATATCAATTTTTTTTATATTGTGTGTATGTATGTATGTATATATGTGTGTATGTATGTATGTATGTATGTATGTATGTATGTATGTATGTATGTATGTATGTATGTATGTATGTATGTATGTATGTATGTATGTATGTATCTGTTTAACCTTGAAAATGTTGCAGTAATCCTTTGGGAGTCAAACATAAAATAATTAAACTTTCTGACTTAAGACCAGTACCAGGGTAGACAAAAATATGTTCGACGTGTACGAGTAGAATTTGTGCCCAAAACCAACACTATTCCTAAAACACAGTCAGTTCATCGCGTTGTCCCAGCTAGTATAGAAATTTTTTTTCGTATGTCATGAATTCCAGGAAAGAACACAGAACAACTGACAATTTTTGACCTCATGTCTTCCAATTTCCTTCATATTATCTTTAAGTAGAAAATAAAACAACTCCATTGTTTATTTTGAAAATTTTCAAGAAACGATATTTTCAAAAAGGTATAAAACTTTGAACCTTTATATCTTTGAGAGTTTATATCGGATTTTTTTTTTTGATTTAGAGTCCAATCTATTACTATGGATGAGCTCTTTCATTTAAATATAATTGTTTTATTAAAAAGTTTAAGATAGTGCATTTTTTAAAGAAATGCACTTTTCGAATGTGTTTTTGAAATCGTTCTCCCTGTTAATGTACACTTTCATAAAAATTCATTTCTAATTTGTTAAGATAAATGCATTTTTATAACTTTTAACTTTTGAACCCATTGAGATCTCAAAATGTAACTTTTATGCAAGATAGGGGAATTCACTATATCCTGTAAAAAAAATTATAAAATAAAAGTACCATTTTTCATTATATTCAAGGATAAAGAACATTTCTTGTTTTAAAGAACCTTTTTCCAAAAGGACATTAAGTTTCTAGAAAGATTTAATAAAAATAAATCTTTATTTCAATTGGATTACGTGTTCCGAAGTTTTTCATTTTCGAAAATTGTTTATTTTGCGCAAAATTGCCGACATATTCAATTTTAGAAGAACTGGGTGTGAATATGAAACTTAAGGTATTTTCAGACTACAATATATTTCAAAATTAAAATATCATAGAATTTGGTCGGTATGTCAAAAAATCTGTAAGAAAAATGCATAAATATTTCAGACATACATTTTATCAACTCTTACCTTTATAAATTCAATTATGTTCTTGATTTTTTTCGTTTATTTTTAATTTATTTTATTTTTCTGTTTATTTTTTTCAGAAGAAAATTGTTTCTTACGTTTCTTTTTTTAAATACATCCTTGATACATACGAAAAATCAGAATGATTTTTTGACAAGAATTAATACGTCATATGACTCGCATTGAAGTGTAGACTACAATACATAAATTTAAGTAAAATCGAAATTGTATTTTTTGGTCGATAAATTTTGGAATGACTCTAAAATGATTTTAATTCTAGCAATTCTAGTAATTTTTGTTTAATTTTCATTGATAAAAAATCCAAGACTTTATGTATATAAGTTTTACCAGCTAATACCCGGAGTGTTTTGCTGTCCCAACCAAAATAAATACATAATAACGAAACAAATTATTTATTTAGTTTTTAAATTATAATATTTTTCTTAAAGGTTTATTGTAATTTCTTTTGCTGATAATATATTTCATTCTAAAATAATAGATTAATGATCTATTTATTTCTTACTTGCTAAAATGTAATATATACCTTTAGTATAAATAAAAAACCCACTTAAAGATTTTAAAAATTCTAACCACAATAGTTTTCCAAAATGTATATTATCTCAAATATACGAATTTTGTTATACCCTACACCACTATAGTGGGGAGGGTATTATACGTTTGTGCTGATGTTTATAACATACCCATATTTGACCTATATAGTTTCTTTCTAAAAAATAAAAATTTTAAAAATATACTCATGGTGTATTGTGTTATATGGTCGGCCATGCCCGACTATACTTTCCCACATGTTTTTTCTTAATGTGGGCGTGGCTCCTCGCCCATTTGAAATTTCAAAATAAAAAGTAGCCTATTACCTATTCCAAACAGGAATACACTGTGAAAATTTTAATAAAATCGGTTCAGCCGATTAGAAGTCTATAAACTTCAAATGTAGTGATTAAAAAAATATTTAAATATAGCTTTATTTTATTATTCAATAACATTTGTATACCCCTTAGTTAGGGTCGCCAGATGTTGATTCGCAAAAAACTGGACATTGGGTTTTAAAAAGCTGGACAAAACAAAAAAAGCTGAACATAAAAAATACTGAGAAATACTGGTTTCTCATATACCACTTCCGTTTTGTTCCATAGAGTACGAATATACTTTTAGTTTTCCCCGATCACTTCGTTAACTTAGTTTTTAAGAGCAAAAGATCTGAAAAGCGCCATTTTTAAATTTTAAAAATCATAAGTTTTTATTAAAATATCCATTGTTATTAACATATGTATATACATGCAGTTGTGTTCAAAATAATAGGAGTGAAAATTTGAAAAATTTTGAATATAAATTTTTTAGTGAAAGATTTACATTTTTAATTAAATATTTTTATAATTTATTTATTTATCTTGTTCTCTAATTTTTATAATTGTTATTTTGAATGTTGAAGAAATATATATAAAAAATATATATTTTTTTTTAAATTTATATACAAAATCTATTGTTCAAAATAATAGGAGTATTCGATTTAAGTTCAACTATTTTTATAATAAAAACAAAAACGAAAACACTTTCATCTAAAATATTATTAATTAATGTGTGCCAGTACAACATCAGTCATATTTGTAAAGATTTAATTTAGAATTTGGCTATATGAACCTCCGGAACTTGATGTCCTTCCGACAACGGTTCTGAGGGGCTTGATGACACATCTCGTGGCCGATTATCAACAAATATACAGTAATTTATTCAGAAAGCCTTAAAAGATGTTATACACGAGGTCTTTTAACGTTTTGCTTTAGAATCAGTAAGTCGACAACCATGTAAAGGACTACTTCCTATGAAACGAGCTTCCTCCAATTTAGAATCAACAATATTTTTATACGACAACACCCCCATTTTATAAAATTTGTTTATTGGGAATATGAGAGCATATCTTGGACTAATATGTATACCTACAACATTTGGGGTACGATAACATTTTACAATTTTTTAGACCATACCCTTTTTGTCAAGACCCATCATAAATCATTCCTTGTATACAACTTTCTTGAAAGTTGGTTAGAGCTTAATTTTTTTCGTTTAATGGGCTTCCAATATATTTTTTGAATTCATTTAGATTTATAAATATAATTTTTTTGTCGTATTCATGCATTAAAAATTCATCCATTTATGAAACCACCTCTAAATGTGTTACTTGGCAAACTTAATGGGTTTCACTATATGCTTTATGGTCTGAAATCATTTTTTTTAAAGATTTGTTTATAAATTAATCTGAACGAACTGAATATTGATCACGATGTTTAATATCTACGATTTGGCTTAGTTTCACTAGTTTGGGGCGCCCTAATTGGATTAATTTAAGAAATGATAAGCGCTTATGGGAAGCTGTTTTAATTTTTGAATGAAATGTTTTTTTTTATGAGAAATGTTTAAATATCTGACTTTCTGAAGTATTCAAAAAGTCTTTTAATGAGATTTTTCATGTTTTGTTCGCGATATTTTTATAATTTTCAAGATATTTGAACAGATTTCATTTTCGTCAATTCTGACATTTTCTTTCAGGATTTTAAAGGAAATAATTGTGAATTGACCTCAAAATCATCTAAATATAACAGTTTCATATCATATTTTAAATATTCACTACGAATAAAGGAAATTAATCTAACTTAGGTAAGATAATATACGGCACTCCTATTTTTTTGAACAGTCGTAATGGGATATGGATTTCGAAAAAAGTTAAAACCAAAAAAACTAATAAACCTATTTACAAAATGACATTTGTTTTGTATTTTAAACACTTAACAAATAAATATCGTGAAAAAAATATTTGATTTCTTTAAATCTTTCCTTTTTAAATTAAGCTGCACAACTATTTTTCTGTCTCACTCCTATTTTTATGAACACAGCTGTATGTATAACAATAGATACCACCACGTGATTGGCAAAGTTGTATAAGTAATGAAAATATTCACGCACAAACCCCAATTTCTAATATAAACCAATTTTTTTTAAGTTTTTCCTTTTATTATTTTAAAATTTAAATATTTATGTTTATAACTTTCAAAACATTGTCTTTCAAATCTAAAAAATTATATATGAAACTAAATTAATGGAAAGAAAAACAAAGCAAATAATTAATTCTTTCCTAGAAAATTACACAGGTAGAAAAAATTTTAAACAAGTTGAAATCCATAGACCAAAGTTTAATTTATTGAATTATTGGATCGCATTGTTTGGAAAATAATAAATTTTAAACGCATTTTTTATATTTTTAGATTATAAGTGCATGCTTTTTTAGAGAATATTTTTCGTTGCCCTGTTAATGATTATCTTTAAAAAGTCTGCTTAACAACGGAATTCGCCATAAACAATTCATATATAACTCTATCTTCCGAAATTAAATTCTAAATTATGGCGGACATAGTAGATTAGTGACTTAAAATATGAATATTGCGATGAAATTTGACACGCATAAGTTTCATGCGAGCCCATATCTCTCCACCAAATTTTATGTGGATCGCTCCATAATTGACTCCACCCCCTATATAACGTCCCATTTGTAACGGACCGACAACGAAGGCTTTAATTATCTAGAGGCTGTGCTACCTTTAATACCGGCCGTGCTCAGGGAAATTGGGATGGTGTTCTTGCCACTATATAATTGAACTAAGTTCGGTACTTAATTTATTTAAAACTTAGGTAGCATAATTTCCAAACAGACAAACAATATAACAAAAAAATATACAAAATAAAAATGAATTGAGAAACTTTGAAGAAGAGGACCAGATGTCATTACCTCTTCAATGATCTTTACCCACCCTGTCATGCTATCTCATCAATATTCTGGATTGCCCTAATACTAACCTACTTGACGTTCAACCTTAACTTTTCATGGAATTATTTAAAAATGAGTTTAATCGGAGAGTTTCATAATATAAATATACATTAACAGTATTTATTTAAAAGTAATAAAGAAATAATAATTTAAATCTAATTAAATAATTACATTCTTTTAAATTTATGTATTTAATATTTATAAATCAAATGTTTGTGTGGATATGTAAATGTTTGTTTTACTCAAAATTCAATTTTAAAAAAAAAAAAATTTTAACTCAAAATTTGAATATTGAGTAAAATAAAATATTTATTTTAAGGGTTGTTTTTACAATAAATGAGTGAATAAGTAAATTTTTCAATATTTATTTAAAAACTCACCAGTTTCAAAATCCAACGATGTCATCAGGCCTGAAGTCGAGGATTCATTTAATTATTACCTATTTTAATTAATTATTATGTAATAAATTTTTAGTTTTCACTCAAATATGTACCAGATTATTGTGTAAGTTAAAATAATAAAACTAAACAAAATTTATAATGTAAATGTAAAATTAATGTAACAAATTAAATGTAATAGTGGATAAAATTTTAGTTATTTTTGTTGAAATTTTAGTTTTAGATTATGTTTAAGGTAAGTATAAAGTAAGTATAATTAATTTAAGATCATTTTTAGATAAAATTAAGATATTTTAGGATAAAATTAGGATATTTTAAGTTAAAATTAGGATATTTTGAAATAAAAATGATGATTAAATTTGAGTTAATTGTAGTTTAGGTTAAGTTTAAATTAAATTTAAGTTTAGTTTTAGGCAAATTGTATTTAATGACAACTCAGACACTGTTAAGAAGTTTGATGACGTAATTGATGAAAATTGTAATAGAATACTTAGGTTTAGCGTTTTTATTTTAGGAATTCAGTTTGTTTAAGATGCTGGCTTGGTTATTAGAATTTGATTTTAACAATTTTTCAATATTTGTAGGTAGGGATTATATAAACAATTTTCTCTTTTGTGTTTTGAGGATTGAACGATTGTCGATCATTAAAATTGTATCTCGTACTGGCTTGAATCCTTTGTTCCAATTGGAACAAGGATTATAATGAAACAATTATCTAAAACCTTAAAAAAAATTAATGTAGAAAAAACACACACCCATATATCTCGCTAGCTTACCTTCCGAAGGATTCCAAATGATATTTTGAACAATAATTAAAAAATTGAATGCCCCCAAATTATTAGTAATTAAATCTTTATTTATTCTAATATTTAACGGTTTGAAATTATTAAATGTTTTATTTCCTGTTCCGTTTGTATTTCAAATTTCAAATGAAAATTTTTTAACATTTGTATGCCTTAATTTTCATAGATACTTAGAACAAATTTTATTTGAGTATTTTCGAAATGAACAGGTATTAAATACACTCAAAGAAAATAATAAGTACTAGCCTCACAAAACAGATACAGTTTTGAGTAATGTCTCAAAAAACTGGATCTGTAAAGGCGAAAGAAAGAAATATCATTTTGATGAACTAAAATTTTTAAATCTAAATATCCTTGGCATGGTAAGTTCCCCTAGCCTTAGTATCTACATCTTCAAGTTCATAATAAACCTGACCAATTTTTCGAATAATTTTAGCTTTAACACCGATGGGAGCTAGTTTTGAATTAAAATGTTGAACTTTGAGTAAATGTCCTTCTATACACGTCTTGTCCCACTGTAAGATTTCTAACTCGAGTCCTTAAATTATATATCCGTGAATTTTTCTCATATGCTTTACGCATGAATTCTCTAATTTTGTCCCTTATCAAAAAGAATTCGTCTTGTCTTTCAAATTATGGAGTCAGTCTCAGCCAAAATATTCAGTTTACGTAGCAATTCATAGTCTTTTCCATGTGAAATCATACTCTGTCCGAACACAATTTTATAAGGACTATTGCCAATGCTTTGGTGAATACTGTTTCTTAAGGAGCAATTAATGCTAGGAATGTATTTGTCCCAATCTCTTTGATCATCTCGTACGTATGATCTCAAAGCTTCATTGATCGAACGATTTACACGCTCACTAGCGTTCGCCTGCGGACTGTAAACAGCTGTCAAAATGTGTTCGACTCCATTATTTTTCAAACAATTTTCAAAGTCCTTACTTTTAAATTGTGAACCATTATCAGAAATAATGGATTCTGGTACTCCATAACATGGAAAAATGTCTGTCCTAAGGTAGTCAATTATATGTTTTGAAATTAATTTTTTAAGTGGTTTTAAAAACGTGAATTTTGAAAAATGATCTAAAATAATAAGTATTCCAATATGTCCAGATTTAGTTCTCGGTAAAGGTCCAATCAAGTCGATGTATAAGCGTTGAAATGGTCTGTCTGTTATAACCATCTGTCCTAGTGGTGGTTTCAAAATATTAGTTTGTGCTTTCGATGTTTTACATAATTCGCAATTTTGTATATAGTCTCTAACGTCAGTCACAAGTCTAGGCCAATAAAAGTATCGTCTGATTCGTTCTAAAGTTTTGGCTATACCGCCATGTGCCGAATTTGGAATGTCATGAGCTGAATATATTACGTCCTGTCTCAGTTCTGACGGTACAAAAAGTTTCCAAGAATTAGATTCATCTAATTCTCCAGAAGTAAAATCAGTCCGTTTATATATATACTTGTCTATAATTTTGAAGTCCGGAAATTCTGAATTTGCAAAGTCTTGTCGCAATTTTGTGTATTCTGTACTGTCAAATGCTGTTGAATTTAAGTCTATTGTCGGTAGTGTCTCAAGTTCAATAGATTCAACAAAATCTTCTCCTTCATGTACTCGCGAAAGTGTATCGGGAACTACATTATCTTTGCCACTCCTATGTTCTATTGAAAAGTTAAACCCTTGTAGTTTTAGGGACCATCGTGCCAAACGCCCGGACAAATCTCTTTGTCCCATCAACCATTTTAAACTTGCATGGTCGGTTACTACTACAAATTCCTGACCTTCAATGTAGGGTCTAAACTTTTTAATGGCCATCACCACTGCCAAACATTCCAATTCCGTTATTGTATAGTTTCGCTGGGCTTTATTTAACTTCTGAGACATAAACGCGATTGGTCTTTCTACACCGTCACTGTCCTTCTGCGCCAAAACTGCCCCGATGCCATATGTACTCGCATCGCATTGTAAAATGAATGGTTTCGCATAATCTGGATGCACTAATAAAGGCGCAGATGTCAGTCTTGTCTTTAATTTTTCAAAAGCCGCTTGAGCATCATCTGTCCAATTGAAATGTTTCTTTTTAGTCAATAGTTCGGTCAATGGGAAAGTTAATGTGGAATAGTCCTGAATGAAACGTCGGTACCAACCTGTCATTCCCAAAAATCGTCTTAAATGTCTAATAGATTTTGGTACCGGAAAGTCTTGTATTGCCTTAACCTTGTCCTCGTCTACTTGTAATGTCCCGTTGCCTACTACAAAACCGAGATACTTAACCTTATTAAGTCCAAAACTGCTCTTATTAACATTTATAGTTAAGCCTGCCTTTCTTAATTGTACTGCTACCTCCATTAGATGTGTGAGATGTTCGTCAAAGTTCTTCGAAACTATTAAGTAAAAGATCGTCCAAATACACAAAAACGTGTGACTTCAACTGATACGGAATAACCATGTCCATAAGTCTGCACAACGATTCCGGTGCATTACACAGTCCAAACGGCATTCTTGTAAATTGATACAAAGGCCGATTAGGGACTGTAAAAGCTGTCTTAGGTTTCGAGCTTTCCTCCAGTTTGATTTGCCAAAAGGCATCTTTTAAATCAATTTTCGATATGCAATGAACTGAAGGAAGTCTCGATATAAGTCCGTCGATGTTCGGTATCGGGTAAGCGTTCTTAACTGTCACTGCGTTTAATTTCCTACTGTCAACACACATTCTAATCTTACCAGGCTTTACTACCACTACAGTCGGCGAAGACCAAGGTGAACTTGGTGCTTCCTCAATAACACCTAGAGATAACATCCTATCTAGTTCTCCACAAAGTTGTTTTTCAACAGCTGGAGAAATAGGATAGTACCTCTGTTTTATAGGTTTCGCATCTCTCGTATCTATGTAGTGTTCAATTAATGTCGTACAACCTAAACCTTCAACTTCAGAATTTGGAAAAGTAGCTATTACTTTGTCTAGTCGTTGTTTCTGTTCGGGTGTTAAAATTAACTTGTCAGGGTCTGTTTCTGTACATTCTATTTCCATTTTAAACCAAAAGTTTTCCAAAAGTCAAAACCACAAATCAAATTTTGTTGTATTGACGGAATAACTAAAAATTCAAATAATTTATTCTGTCCTTGAAAAGTAATGTCCAATGTCACAGTACCTAATACATTCTGTCTCTGTCCATCCACTGTACGTACATTTCCAACACATTTTCTAAATCCCTTCTTAGTTTGTGTCTCAGAAGCTAAATCACCACCAATTACGCTTTTGTTCGCTCCACTATCCAATAACGCAAAATGTTTGACATTATCTATCTTTAATGTAATATAGGGTCTACTATCACTATCTTAAGAAATTATAGGTGAAATAATACAAGTTCTAAATGATTTAAGTTTTCCATAAAAATCACGAATACGCTGAGATGAACGCTTTGACTTTTTTGAATCACCAAATATTCTCTTACGAGCTTTCTCATATTCTGCCAATCGAATATGATATGGTCTTAGTAGAGGATGTTTGTGTTCTGTCTTAATGTCATCTGTCAAAATGTTTGGATCTAAAATTTTGCAAGTCTTGGTTTCGGATGTCCGATCTATGGTCTTCGGACATCCTTTAGTCCGTTTCCCTGTTGTCTCTTTCCGCATTTCGGACAATTCGGTCTGTATGTATCTTTAGCACCACATCCATAGCAGAAAATCCGTCTTATTTCAACACAGTCCATGTATGTATGTCCTTGTTTGTCGCAATTCCAACACTTCACTTCAGCACGAATTGCACAAACGTCTTCCATGTTGTCATCTGAGGTTTCTGAAATATTTACCTCGCAGTTTGCGTCGATTTCTGCTACACCAGCTTTTGCAGATTTGCGTATTTCATATGAATATATGTCTTTTACAAACTTTTCGTGTTTCTTCACTTCACGGCGAAGTTGCGATACACTTGAAATTTCTAAATGCAAAAGTTCGTGTCATATTTCTGTTCGATGATTCCGAACTAATATCGCGCACAAGTCACTGTCAGAAATTTGATTTTTCAGTCTGTCTGTTAATGCCGAAATTGAATTAAAGAAGTCATCAAAAGTCTCGTTACTTCGTTGCTTACCTCTGTGAATGTCTTCCATTATGTCAAAGTCGTTATAATTACTCTTATATTGGTCTCGTAAGGCTCTTGTCAAAGAAAACCAGTCCAATTCATTGTCATGACGATGAAATCGCCAATACCAGTCCAAAGCTTTACCTTCGAATAAACTGTGTGCATGTTTGCACAAAGGGTCAAAATTCCCGTAAAGGTTGTTAGTAGTCAATACGTTTATTCTGTACACAAATTCGTCCACGGTCATGTGATCCTCACTACCAGTAAACTTCACTCTCCAGTTTCTAATAATGTTCGAAACCTTTTCACCAATGAATGGTTCTTGTAATGAAGATGAAGAAGTAGTATTATTAGGAAGTTCATTATTGGCAGAATGAGAATTAGTGGGAATACTTATTCGAATCACTATTATTATTTGTATTTAAATTTTGAATAAATGATCGTAATTCACTCGATATCAAATCTGTCATTTCACTTCGTAAAGCCATCATAGATTCCGAAACTATCTGTCTTAACCGAACTTCACTATTATCGCGATTTTGATTTCTGTTAGTAGTGTTTCTAGCCAAACGGGATTGTGTCTGTGTCTGGGTTGTATTTGGTTCTTCTATATTAACCGTAAAACTACAATTTGTCGGTTCACCTAAATTAACTAAATTATCATGACTTCTTGTCAAAGGCATGTTATATTAATTCGCGGTATTCAAATTTCGATATCTATTATTCTATTACTTAGTTAAGGTTAGCTCAAGTGGTTAGAAATATACAAAAATTATAAAAAAAATCAAAGTATTCCTCAACTCATAAAATAAAAAAAAATAAAAAAAACGTTTTGATGTGATACTATTAAAGAGTAAACTTTGAATGGTAAACCATGATCAAAGTAAAAATCTCAATATATTAATAACACATCTTTTAAAAATTACACAATTCATTTAGGCTAATGTAAGAGTAACTAAACAATATACACCATTTAGAAAAATCTCATATAGAGGTTTTGGCTAGTAAGAAACTTACTTATATCACATTGCATCGCTGTACTCGTTTGTTTAAGCCAGTAATGAGCGTTAAAGTCATTTTCTGAAGGGGACGTTATATGGGGGGTAGGGTCAATTATGGGCCGATCCGCATAAAATTTAATAGAGAGGTTTTGGCTAGTAAGAAACTTACTTATGTCAAATTTCATGACTATACTTGTATTTTTAAGCGAGTAATGAGCGTTAAAGTAATTTTCTGAATGTGTGAGGCTAGTACTTATTATTTTCTTTGAGTGTACTTAATACCTGTTCATTTCGAAAATACTCAAATAAAATTTGTTCTAAATGTCTATGAAAATTAAGGCATACAAATGTTAAAAAATTTTCATTTGAAATACAAACGGAACAGGAAATAAAACATTTAATAATTTCAAACCGTTAAATATTAGAATAAATAAAGATTTAATTACTATTAATTTGGGGACATTCAATTTTTTAATTATTGTTCAAAATATCATTTGAAATCCTTCGGAAGGTAAGCTAGCGAGATATATGGGTGTGTGTTTTTTCTACATTAATTTTTTTTTAAGATTTTAGATAATTGTGTCATTATAATCCTTGTTCCAATTGGAACAAAGGATTCAAGCCAGTACGAGATACAATTTTAATGATCGACAATCGTTCAATCCTCAAAACACAAAAGAGAAAATTGTTTATATAATCCCTACCTACAAATATTGAAAAATTGTTAAAATCAAATTCTAATAACCAAGCCAGCATCTTAAACAAACTGAATTCCTAAAATAAAAACGCTAAACCTAAGTATTCTATTACAATTTTCATCAATGACGTCATCAAACTTCTTAACAGTGTCTGAGTTGTCATTTAATACAATTTGCCTAAAACTAAACTTAAATTTAATTTAAACTTAACCTAAACTACAATTAAACTACAATTAACTCAAATTTAATCATCATTTTAATTTAAAATATCCTAATTTTAACTTAAAATATCCTAATTTTATCCTAAAATATCATAATTTTATCTAAAAATGATTTTAAATTAATTATACTTACTTTATACTTACCTTAAACATAATCTAAAACTAAAATTTCAACAAAAATAACTAAAATTTTATCCACTATTACATTTAATTTGTTACATTAATTTTACATTTACATTATAAATTTTGTTTAGTTTTATTATTTTAACTTACACAATAATCTGGTACATATTTGAGTGAAAACTAAAAATTTATTACATAATAATTAATTAAAATAGGTAATAATTAAATGAATCCTCGACTTCAGGCCTGATGACATCGTTGGATTTTGAAACTGGTGAGTTTTTAAATAAATATTGAAAAATTTACTTATTCACTCATTTATTGTAAAATAAATATTTTATTTTACTCAATATTCAAATTTTGAGTTAAAATTATTTTTTTTAAAAATTGAATTTTGAGTAAAACAAACATTTACATATCCACACAAACATTTGATTTATAAATATTAAATACATAAATTTAAAAGAATGTAATTATTTAATTAGATTTAAATTATTATTTCTTTATTACTTTTAAATAAATACTGTTAATGTATATTTATATTTAAATAATTCCATGAAAAGATAAGGTTGAACGTCAAGTAGGTTAGTATTAGGGCAATCCAGAATATTGATGAGATATCATGACATGATTTCTCAATTCATTTTTATTTTGTATATTTTTTTGTTATATTGTTTGTCTGTTTGGAAATTATGCTACCTAAGTTTTAAACATGATAAAAATAAAGAAGGTAGTGTCAGTCAAAAATTTTTTTTTATCAAATAAGGATTTTTGAAGTTTAGTTTTTTGTGAGCATTATATAAAGCGTTGCCACATTCTTAAAAATGATTTTGATTTTCGAGAAATTTTTTACAAAAAGTGTGTAATTTAAAATTTACAATTTAAATAATGTACTATTACGTTATTTTGGACTATTTGGACTAGCAGTTTAGAAATTTCAGATTTATTTCCAAAAAAAATTCGATTGTGATCGGAGATATGTATATACATACCGTAAAACTCAATGTTTGCAGATCAATTAGTATTTTAAAGTTACCTTGTGGTCATTGGCACAGCATTTTTATCCAATCTTACACGTTTTGCATTAACTGAAATATTACTTTTAATGCAATGGTCGGAGCATAAGATTGGCTCTTTTAGCAAATCTTCTTCGGAAATTTTACATATATCTAGCCATTGTTGTCATTTGTTGGGTAATGTAGGGACTTTAAAAATATGTTTGCTTAAAAAATAGTTGGTATTTTAGCAGTTGGGGACTCATTTTTAATATTTGAAAATAAAGATCTTCCCTTTAATTCCAATTTAAAAGTAAACGTTTTTATATTATTCAATAAATGAATGAAAATTATGTATTACATTTTTTCTTAAACTTCAAATATATGGGAAAATTTTAAATTAATATGGTATTACTATTTTTTTGAAAACGTCAAAATCCTTAAGCATGTCAGATATAGAATTTTAAAAAATATAGAGAGAATGACACTACCTTCTTTATTTTTACCATGGTTTTAAATAAATTATGTACCGAACTTAGTTCAATTATATAGTGGCAAGAACACCATCCCAATTTCCCTGAGCACGGCCGGTATTAAAGGTAGCACAGCCTCTAGATAATTGAAGCCTTCGTGGTCGGTCCGTTACATAAATTTAAATGGCGCCCAACGTGGGGCCTCAACAACAACAGAACACTTTAATTATTTATCTTTTGCTAATAAAATGTATATTAATTTAATGCTGATGGTCACACAAATTCTAATATTTTATAATTTCGTGGAACGACAAACGATTTTAATTATATTTTATTTTATCTTGATTTTATTAAAATAATTTGACTATTGGTTATTCATTTTTTTTAATTACTTAACCATATTTTATTGGGATCAAAAGATTTATGTTAAAATTCTTTTGCTAAATTCTTGCTGAGATTTCTGATTTTGGTTTTATATCGAAATTTTACTCGCAAGAAATGGCATATATGTATGGTCTGAACTTTGATATTTTATTTTCATTTTTATTTCTTCATAAAATTCTTCACTGGGTTATTTTGTAATTGAGATTTTTCTAAATGGTGTATATTGTTTAGTTACTCTTACATTAGCTTAAATGAATTGTGTAATGGTTTTAAAAGATGTGTTATTAATATATTGAGATTTTTACTTTGATCATGGTTTACCATTCAAAGTTTACTCTTTAATAGTATCACATCAAAATGTTTTTTTTTATTTTTTTTTATTTTATGAGTTGAGGAGTACTTTGATTTTTTTTATAGTTTTTGTATATTTCTAACCACTTGAGCCAACCATAACTAAGTAATGGAATAATAGATATCGAAATTTGAATACCGCGAATTAATATAACATGCCTTTGACAAGAAGTCATGATAATTTAGCTAATTTAGATGAACCGACAAATTGTAGTTTTACGGTTAATATAGAAGAACCAAATACAACCCAGACACAGACACAATCCCGTTCGGCTAGAAACACTACTAATAGAAATCAAAATCGCGATAATAGTGAAGTTCGGTTAAGACAGATAGTTTCGGAATCTATGATGGCTTTACGAAGTGAAATGACAGATTTGATATCGAGTGAATTACGATCATTTATTCAAAATTTAAATACAAATAATAATAGTGATTCGAATATTCCCACTAATTCTCATTCTGCCAATAATGAACTTCCTAATAATACTACTTCTTCATCTTCATTACAAGAATCATTCATTGATGAAAAGGTTTCGAACATTATTAGAAACTGGAGAGTGAAGTTTACTGGTAGTGAGGATCACATGACCGTGGACGAATTTGTGTACAGAATAAACGTATTGACTACTAA
>NC_060952.1:48847389-48852380 GCF_022045245.1 Lucilia cuprina | reverse complement strand
CCCCAATATTAGATCCCCACCAGAAAATTATTTATTGGGCTTGAAAAACGAGTAAAGCGATGAACTTCGATATAAACATGACTTTTAGGAACCAAGATCGTTCTTCCAAATTTTACGGGTATCGGTCTACAATTGCCCCTACCTCTATATGAGGCCCCTTCAGAAAATGACTTTAAAAGTCAGTACTGGCTTAAAAATACTAGTAGATTTATGAAATTCGACATAAACCAGTTGTAGCCAAATCTCTCGTCAAAACTCTGTGGGGATCGCCCCATAATTGTTCCTATCCCCTATTTAAAGTCCCCATAAGTCTTTATCACTTTATCACTCATTAATGGCTTAAAAATGTTAGTACAGCGATGGCACTGATAAGTACAATAGGAAGCGAAATCTTTCTACCAATTTTTATGAGGATCAGTCCATAATAACACCAACCTATTTAAATACATACCACCCATTTAAATACACACAACCCCCATTAATGGAGCTTTTTTAAATGTTACCTTGATATTCTCATTAATATCAATATAAAATCTATATATATAAAATTCAAACGTTACTGACTGACTGATTGACTGATTCATCATCGCTCAGCCTAAACGGTTAAAGCTTAATAGCCGAAATTTGGACAGGGGGTTAGTCTCCCACCAAATAGATCCACTAAGACGGGATTTTTGAAAATTCGAATGTTTTGAGGGTTAAAAAAGGGTAAATCGGTAACCTCATATCTCCTAAACTAGAAAAGATACAAAAATAGTTTAAAGCTTATCGTCGTTCATTTAAAAAATAAGCGGACAGGTGTCTGGTACTTTTTTCAATTTCGGCCCCTTTAGGGAATAAACGGGTAAAAACTGTATTTTGGTACTTTTTTTGCACCCCATGTATCTTTTAAACCAGTGAACATTCAAACAATATTTTTGACTCCTTCATAACTTGACGAAAAAATAAAAATATAAATTTAGTACTTTTTGGATATTCGGATGTTTAAGGGGTGAAAATTGTACCTATTTTTGGTACTTTTTTCATAAAACATTGATTTTGGTTTATTAACTTATACATATAAATACAAAATAACGGGCTCCAACTACGATGCTGCAACATTTTGGAATAGAATTTTTATTTCGTTAATGGGTAAAAAAGTACCAAAAGGGGTAAAAACGGGAAATTTGATTTTATTCAAACACAATGATCCAGTTTAGATAAAATTTTTAGATTTAGAAACACTAAATATGCTAATGAGGTGTTATTTGGAACCCCGGTACCAAGTGATATTTTTTGGTACTTTTTCATTCTCCATCTGGTACCTTTTGAGTTTTCTTTGATATTGAAATCGAAACATGAAACTAATAATAAAGGGACTTTTCGGTACTTTTTCGTTCTACACAGGTATTTTTTGAGTTTTCTTTAAAATTAAACCTAGAAGCATGAAATTAAGCATGTAGAGCCCGGAGTAAATGATAATCTATAAAAGGGGGCTTTTTGGTACTTTTTCGTACTTCGACTGGTACTTTTTGAGTTTTCTATTAAATTTAACCTAGAAACATGAAATTAAGCATGTAGAGCCCGAAGTAAATGAGAATCTATAAAAGGGGCATTTTTGGTACTTTTTCGTTCTACAAAAGGTACTTTTTGAGTTTTCTATAAAACTTAACCTAGAAAAAGTAAATTAAGCATGTAGAGCCCGGAGTAAATGAGAATCTATAAAAGGGACATTTTTGGCACTTTTTCGTTCTTCAAAAGGTACTTTTTGAATTTCCTATAATATTGAACCTAGAAACATGAAATTAAGTATGTAGAGGATAGATTAAGTGAGAACCTATAAAAGGGGACTTTTGGTACTTTCCGTTCTTCAAAAGGTACTTTTTGGATTTTTGTATAATTTTGAACCTAGAAACGTGGAAAGCCCGGAGTAAGTGACAACCCATAAACAGGGACCTTTTGGTACTTTTTCGTTCTTCAAAAGGTACCTTTTGAAATTTCCATAATATTGAACCTATAAACATGAAATTATGTATGTAGAGCCCGGATTATGTGGGAACCTATAAAGGGGACTTTTTGGTACTTTTTCGTTCTTCAAAAAGTACTTTTTGGAATTTCTATAATATTGAATCTAGAAACATAAAATTAAGCATGTAGAACCCAGATTATGTGAGAGCCTATAAAAGGGGACTTTATGATACTTTTTCTTTCTTTAAAAAGTACTTTTTGAATTTTCTATAATATTGAACCTAGAAACATGTAATTATGTATAGCCCGGATTAAGGGAGAACCCATAAAAGGGGACTTTTTGGTTCTTTTATGTTCTTCCCCTAGTAGTTTTTGAAATTTCTATAATACTGAACCTAGAAACATGTAATTAAGCATGTAGAGCCCGGATTAAGTGACAACCCATAAAAGGGCACTTTTTGGTACTTTCGTTCTTCAAAAAGTACTTTTAGAAATTTCTATAATGTTGAATCTAGAAAAATGAAATTAAACACGTAGAGCCTGGATTATGTGAGAACCTTTAAAAGAGGACTTTTTGGTACTTTTTCGTTCTTTAAAAGGTACTTTCTGAATTTTCTACAATATTGAACTAGAAACATGTAAATAAGTATGAATGGCCCGGATTAAGTGAGAACCCATAAAAGGGAACTTTTTGCATCTTTTTCGTTCTTCAAAAGGTCCTTTTTGAAATTTCTATAATTTTGAATCCAGAAACATCTTTAGGCATGTATGTCCCGGATTAAGTAAGAACCTATAGGGACTTTTTGGTACTTTTTCGTTCTTCAAAAGGTACTTTTTGAAATATCTATAACATTGAACCTAGAAACGTGAAATTAAGCATATAGAGACCGTAGTAAATGATAACCTATAGAAGGGGACTTTTTAGTATTTTTCGTTCTTCAAAAGATACTTTTTAAAATTTCTATAATATTGAACCTAGAAACGTGAAATTAAGCATATAGAGACCGTAGTAAATGAGAACCTATAGAAGGGGACTTTTTAGTATTTTTCGTTCTTCAAAAGGTACTTTTTGAAATTTCTATAATATTGAACCTAGAAACGTGAAATTAAGCATATAGAGACCGTAGTAAATGATAACCAATGAAAGGGGAGTTTTGGGTACTTTTTCGCTCCTCAAAAAGTATTTCTTGAAATTTCTATAATATTGAACATAAAAACATGAAATTAAGTATGTAGAGCCAGGATTAAGTGGGAACCCATAAAGTGGGCTTTTTGGTACTTTTTCATTTTACAAAAGGCATTACAATTAGCGATCTAAAGAAACAAATATTATTAAGAATTAATACATTAAATAAAAACTAATTTAAATTTTAATATATATATTTCATTTTCCTTTTTCTATATAAAACAGTTTTAAACCATTATTATGTTAATAATCTTTTTTGGGCATCTATATATAAAAGAGTAGCGTTACTGACTGACTGATTCATTATCGCACAACCCAAACGGCTGAACCTAGAATCATGAAATTTTGACAGTAGATGTGTTTTTGGTTATGTAGATCCACTAAGGAGGGATTTTTGGAAATTTGCACATTTACGGGTAAAAAGGGGAAAAAACGGGTAAAACAGGTTTTCTTAAATATCTTACATAATATTAGCGATACAAGAGAAATTTTAAATGTACCTGAATCTACACTTAAAATGAGCAGATGGGTGTCTGGTACTTTTTTGAAATTCGTACTTTTAAGGGGTAGAAATGTGCAACAAAGGTGATTTTGGTACCTTTTTGACCCTATATAACTTTTAAACTAATTAACATAATCAAATTTTTCTAAATATTTTGGATACATCTCTCAAAATTATGAGACACTTGTTTCGTACTTTTTTAAAATTCAGTTCTTTTTGGGTGTAAAAGGGACAAAACTGTATTTATGGTACTTTTTTAGCACATTAAGAAAACTTTTTCGGTTTATTGAATTATTCTTATTAAATTACGGACTAACTCTGTAATATTTATTGTACAGAGTTTCACTGGGTAAAAAAAGTACTAAAAAGGGGAAAGACGGGAAATTTAATTTTATTCAAACTCATTGAGCCAACTTTTATAAAATTTCAAAGAGTAGTTTATTTACTCACACAAAATAAGCTTTTGGTATATTATTTTGGAATTCGAGTACTAAGGGTATAGGACCAAATTCGAGTAAATTGTTTGGTACCTTTTTTTAAAGCACAATTTTCTGGAATAAATGAAAGCAGATTTGAATCGTTTGAGTTTTATCTGTGATATATATGTATATTTAAATACGGAACATTTTGTAAACTTAATTCTCGAAAAAGTATACTTCTAAGCGAAAAGGGGAAACATTGTACTCTTTTTATTAGTACTTTCCACTTAGGTAAACTTTATTCCACTTTTGGTACTTTTTCTTCCTTCAAATGATACTCTATGTATGTTCTTTAATATGAACTGAAAACACATGATTATTAAACATACACGGTCCTCATTGAATAAGATCCTTTAAGAGACAACTTTTTAGTACTTTTTATCTCATAAATTGTAGTTTTTTAATTTTCTAAAATATTCAACCTAGGAACATTAATTTTAACATACATGGTCTTGACTGAATAATATTCTGGAAGTGGGAACTATTTGATACTTTTCTATTATTCAAATTAATTCTTTATAATGGTTAACCTTATTAAATGAGAATTTATTGAAAGAGATATTTGTACTTTTTCGTTTTTCCAATGGTACTTTTTGATATTTTTACGATATTGAACATAGTTAGGGTAGCGAAGCACCCAGGGTATGCTAGTAATAAAAGATAACCAAAATATCAAAGTTCATTTATATGGCAGTGATTTGATGGTGGGTATAAAAAATTCGGCATAGCCGAATATAAAGGTACGTTCACACCTATCAAATATATGACTTTTTTTGTCAAATATTTGTTTGCTGTAATGTGAACACAAAATATTTTTGAAGAGCATGCAAAATATCAGCTGTTTTTCGTGAAACATTTTTATTTCTCAACCTACAAA
>NC_060952.1:48846143-48847289 GCF_022045245.1 Lucilia cuprina | reverse complement strand
CATCAGAAAATGCATAAATAGTCAAAACCATGCAGTAAAATTCACAGTACTTTCGCAAAGAGTTCAAGTCATATATTATGCGGATAAAAGCATTCCGCAACAATATCGTAGAAGTTCAACTTTCTTATATTATTTTCCCGAAAAATTTGCTAACATACTCAGATTACCCGTCTGCAATCGCAAAAAAAAAATTGCAACGTGACTCTTTAATCACATGTCGACGATATTTAATGAAGAAACCTTTTCGTTACCTTAAAGAAAAGTGAACGTGAAAGATCTCACGATCATAAAATTAAACATCATGTTAACAATGAAGTCATTCTATCTTCAAAAACAGGCAATTGAAACTTCTCTGAAATATTAATTATTCTCAATGTACGGGAATATTTTATAGAAATGACATATCTACATCTGTTTGACCTTGGGATTTATGGACTATGACAATTTTCGGATGAACAAGGGGTCCGCGAAGTAAAAACCGGGGGAACCGCTGGTCTAGCTATAGTTTAGTCTATAGTCTTGTCTATACTCTAGTTTATAGTATTGTTTATAGTCTAGTCTATAGGATATAATCTAGACTATAGTTTAGTAATTAATTGAGAAATTATTTAATTAATTTATTACTCAATTTATTTAAATAATTATTTATTATATTAATGGATATAAAAATATATTAATAATAAACAATTCTCTATAATTTTCAATTTATAGATATGTAATTTAATGAAAATTATTTATGATTTCGTTATTTCCGGGCTTATAGCGATTTTTTTGAAATTGCTATAAATCGTTCCAAACAACCAAGGTTTTTGCTACATTGACTATACTAAATAGCAACAACATGACAGTAAAGATCCACCATCTATCTCATTTCCACTTGCACAAGGTATTGAAATGTAATTTCAATACATTGTGCAAGTCATCTATCTCTTTTCCACTTGCACAAGGTTTTAAAATGTAATTTCTATACATTGTGCAAGTCTATCTATCTCTTTTCCACTTGCACAAGGTATTGAAAAGTAATTTCATTACCTTAAACAAGTCTATCTATCTCTTTTCCACTTGTACAAGGTATTGAAATGTAATTTCAATACCTTATGCAAGTCTATCTATCTCTTTTCCACTTGCACAAGGTATTGAAATGTA
>NC_060952.1:48783332-48846043 GCF_022045245.1 Lucilia cuprina | reverse complement strand
TCAAATATTTATTCAAGTCTGAACATGAAATAAATATTGCATTTGTTTGACGCAACTTTATAAATATTTTATAACAAATATTTGGACCAAATATTTTACAGGTCTGAAATTAGCTTAACACTCTTACTTGTTTTTGAAATGCCAAAGAAAACCTTTAACAATTTTTTTGTTCTAGGAAATTAATTACACTTTCGGACTTTAATAAATCCAAACCCCCATTAAAGAATCTATTTCGAAAATCTTACTGATTATTATATCAATATGGGTTATTTTTAGGGTTGTAATTCGAATAAAACTTATTCGATTAATCGGAGAAAAATTTTGTTTTTCTTCGAACGAATACAAAAATTCCAATTTGGAATAAAGAATAATAAATAATTTTTGCCGAATAATCGAAGAATATATTACTGTTATGTTTTAAACATATTTTATGATAATATTAAACAAAGAATTACATTACATTTTCAAAACAAATACTAAATCAAAAGATCTGTTGGAACACATCTTTTACTATTTTTTGCAATTTAGAAAAAAATTGTATTTTGCAATGCAAAAAATAAAATGCTTCTGTTTTAGAAGTGATTATATGACTTTAATGTTTGCAATAAGTGAGTCAATTAGTTCCTAAAAACCTATTGATACATATACTGATATTTTTAAGCGAGATATGTACGTTAAAGTAATTTTCAGATGGGATCTTTATATGGGAGATAGAATCGATTATCAATTTTCAAAAACATTTTGCTTCCTTAAAAATTTTTACATTTCTAATTTCTTTTATAGGACAGTTATCTGCGTTATAGGTATTTTCTGAAGGGAACCTTATATGGGGCTAGGTTTAATCGTAGTCATACTAAACAAAAAAATTTCAACTCTCTAGCTCGTCCTATCGTGTTTTCATCAGACAAGCAGAAGCATAAATACAATATAATAATAAATACAATACACCTCCATATTTTCTGATGGTGGATATAAAAACATTCCTTCTGATATTAAATTAAAATTCCGAACGGTTTGCAAGATATGAGCCTGAGAAAATAATCACTCTTTATCATATAGTGGTGTCCGTAATTTGTTATTTTTTCGTGTTGCGTATCTAAATGTGGTCAGAAACTGAGGATGTCAATCCCACTCTTATCTTTGTGATAAGAGCAACAACATTCCCTCAGAGAGTAACTCAATTTTCCGAACGGTTTGCAAGATGTGAGCCTGAGAAAATGATCACTTTTTTCAAAAATGATACCAAGGCCCCAAATCTTTGGGGCCTATAATTATCTAATTATCATATAGTGGTGTCCGTATATATTGTATTTTTTCTTTTCGTGTTTCACTGTCTTATGTCTCATTTACTGTATTTCAGCTTATCATTAATAAAATATGTACAATTTTAATAGAGTCTAATTTGTTCGACTTTCTCTTTTCCTCTGAATTACAGAAGCCTATAATTATAAAAAATATGACCCTAATTTTGAGGAATCCATCTCTTATTAATCAGTTAATAATTATATTATAATTTAAATTAATTACAATATCACCTTAGTGTAAAACCCAGTAGGAATCTTGTAAGCACTACTATAATTTTGATTTTTGCATAAATATTATCTGGATATAGAAAGGTAATTAAGTTCACACTCTTGCTCGGACAACATATTCGTAAATAAATACTACGAATATGTTCCAAAACTAATATGAAGAACATGATATTTTTTTTATTTAGAAAGAATGTAGTTAAAAGGTTCCACAAATTATGAAATTCTATAAGTTTTTATTTAAAATTGATTGTTTTAATTTTTATACATTTTCTGTCTGTTGAAATTTAACAAATGAAAGATTTTTTTATGATAATTTAAATATTTTCTTATATAAAATAATTCCAAATTCCGGTTTATCATCCCTATCAGAAACTAATGATGATTAAGATGAATGTGCGTTACAACCTTAAGTAATCATAACCTCAACAGCATTGGTTAATTACCTCATTAGCTCTATGGACAATTATCTTTGGCATATTTGAAAAGAAAAACTCTTTGATACAACCAATAAACTATTGAAATAATAGTTTTTAGCCTATACTAGAAGATTCTATTCAAAGTATATTTTTCACTATCACTAATAGATGTTAAGTGATGAGTTGAAAAATAATAGTCTCAGGAGGCTAAAATTAAATTTTGGAGGCACTGGTTTACTAACTAAAATTAATTTAGTGATAGTGATTTTTTACAGCTTAGTGCTAACAGGAGAATAAAAAAATATAATAATTCACTAATGTTCACTCAAATACATATCATTATAATGAATTACTTTGTACGGTTTTTATATAATTTATTAAATTAATTTATTATTGTTTACTGGTAGTGGACAAATTTTCAGTACCACTAATTTTTTAAGTGGTAGCTAAAATATGTTTCAGAACCACTAATTTTTTGCATTAAATATTTAACTACCTCCAACTCCCACGATTAGCACTAAATGATATTTATAATTTAATTTGAAAAAATTAACGTTTATGTTTAAATGTAATTAATAATTGTTAGTAACTTTAGATCTAGTCGTCTGCGGGCTAGCAGCAGGAGGCTGTGACAACCCATATTAATTAAATACTCAAATTCGTTTATCTTGGAAACTATTAGAGTTAAAAGCTTTAAATTTTGCACGAAGAACTTTAGCATTCATGTAAATATTTTGGATAATAAATTGGCGAACTACCAATACGGGGATTGGCACGTCCCATATGAATTAAATACAACAAAATATTTTTTCTAAATTACTAATATAACTAGATTCGTAAAATTTTGCACAAAGCACTTTCATATTCACATCTGAACATTTTGGGAAAAAAGCGGACTTTCATCAAGAGGTGGCATTGAACCCCACATGAATTATATAGAAAAATTTGATACTGTAGAAGCAAGAATCATAAAAATTTACATGAAGAACTTTGACATTTAGGTGAACATTTAGAAAAAACGGGCGGACTTTCAATGGGGGAATTGACCCCTTCAATATGAATTAAATACAATGCAATATTATTTACATTTTTCATAGCTTACATTAAAATCCTTATTAGCTTTCGGAGAAATTGGCGAACAGGCAATAATTCGACTGGCATCTTTCATATGTAAGTTGGTTTTTTTAGGTTTTAATTTTAGAGTAGCAAAGCACACTGGTTATAGCTAGTTTAATACAAAAGCCAAAAAAATAAGAAGTTATAGTTGGGAGAGACCGACCATATAATACCTTAAAAATGTATACGAATAAAATGTGATTTAGTTTTCATAATAAAGTATTTAAGTTGAATTGTACCTTGTCTCAGATATACTTAAGCCATTTATTGTTTAATAAAACTGTGGATATTTAAGTAAAATTTTGATTGGGGCTTTCTAGAGGGGCTAGGATCAAATGATGCCCTGTAATTATAAAATTCATCGGGGTTATCAAGGCTAGTATAGAACTTGGTTTTGCAGCTTTTTGCAGCTTTTTGTCGAGATACGAGTATATTATGTGAAATAATGGAGCGATGTTAACTCTTTTCAATAGGATTCGTCTACAGTACTATAAAAGATCATATGCCAAATTTCATTAAATTATCTCCAAAATCGGGACCCGTAGTTTGATTACAAAGTCTACAAGCTCCCTTCAGGTGTTCAGTTGTATGGGGGCTAGGTGAAATATGTTAACCATTTTCAATAGGCTTCGTCTACGGCAAATATAAGATAATGTGCCAAATTTCATTGAATTATCTCCAAAATCGCGGCCTGTAGTTTGATTACAATGTTAACAAGCCCTATTCGGGGTACAGTTGTATGGGGGCCAGGCTTCGTCCCTGGGGCAATAGAATATCATGTACCTAATTTCATTATCTTCAAAATTGCGACCTGTATAGTATAATTGTACATAATGCAGTCCTGTATATTTGTTGTCAAAAACTTAAGATCTGAATATCTATTAATATGTACGTTCACAAAGAAATATTTTTTGCTGCATATTTTTCACATTTTAAGTGCATGTTTTCCCATTTTAAAGTGTATATTATAAGCGCATATTTGCCTGGTCATTACAAATAGGGTCTTCAAGAAGTCGTTATAGATGGGAAGTTTCATTAAATGGAAAAATATGTTTTTTGAAATATAAAGTTATGAAAAAACAAGTAAGAGTGCTATATTCGGCTGTGCCGAATCTTATATACCCTTCACCATAGTATATTTTAAACATCTTAGTTTTATAAATTTTAAATTTTTTCCCGACTACATTATTATTTTCCCGACTACATTATTATTAAAACGAACCTACATCCAAATATACGAATGGAATTCACAAAAACAAAATACATAAATGACGCCAACAGCATTGAAACATACAAAGCAAAATACACAGCTGAATAAAACCAAATACATCTACACACACGTGTACATCTTTTTCCAATATACAGTGTTGTTGCTTATTTAACAAAGCATGAAAAAATATGATATTTTTTGATTAAATTATAAGAGGTTGTCTCGGATTTTTGCTCATATCTCCGTTATTTACCGACCGATTTTAAATAGCGATCTTCTCGAAAGCATGTCTAACAGAATTATTGAAGATTCGGATCTCGCCGATATCTGGGGTCCTCTAAAAACTGATTTCAACAGACAGACGGACAGACGGATATGGCTTAATCGACTCCGCTATCTATAAGCATCCAGAATATATATACTTTATAGGGTCGGAAAATTATATTATAGAAATTACAAACGGAATGACAAACTTATATATACCCTTCTTACGAATGTGAAGATCTTCATCCACCGGGTGGAAAAGTACGCATTTGCGCGTCCACATAAATTACGTCAGCTACAGAACGACGTAGAAATTTTTGTATTTCTTGTGAAAAGACAGATTTCCGTTTTTGCTGGATTAACTTTGAGGCCTCCCGGTTGAGCCCAGGTCAAGAGCCTCCTCAGTTCTTCTACAGAAGTAATTTGGATCCTTTTCCTTCAAAAGTTTTACGGCATTAGGACCCGAACGAAAGGAGGTAGATACTGTCTACCTCCATTATCCTTATCTACTAGAAAGTTGAAATTTTACAAAAATATTATGTATAAATAAGGTTTGTTTGATATTGGAAATAGGTAATATCGGTACACGTTTTCGTGTAATTACCAAACATTCTGAAAATGTTTTTATTCCTTACTAGAAATAAGTAAGTATTTACCAATTTTTATGACCCTTCAGAAAATTATTTTAACGCTAATTACTGTTATTAAAACAAAGGTATAGCGATGCAATTCGACAGGTTTACCAAATTTTATTTCTACCAAACTATAAGTATACACATACAATTTGACTTAAGTTAATTCCATATGATTCAAAATCTCTCTTCCAAATTTTATGAGGATCGGTTCATAATTGACCCTATTTTTTAATTTTTCAACATATTTTAAAATTAGTTTCGATTTTGGAAAGAATAAAAGTCAGAACCTTAAATTCCACATGATTCAAAATCTCTCTACCATATTTTATGAAGATCGGTTCATAATTGACCCTATTTTTAAATTTTTCAACATCTTTTATCAGTAAAATATTTTAAAATTAGTTTCGATTTTGGAAAGAATAAGAGTTTTTTGATTTTACTTTTACATGGAGAACCTAAAAATGAATTGAAATGTTAATGCCTATCGTACCCAGGATGCAAATAAAAAAGTACCAAAATGTCTCTCATATAGAATATTATTCATGTTTCTAGTTTCTATATTCAAAAAGTACCATCTGAACAATAAAATATACAAAAAAGTGCTTCTTGTAGATTTTATTTTATTCAGATCCCCATATGTTGCATATACATACACACATGTTATAGAAAAGTTCAAAAATTACCATTACAATTACCTATATTTGTAATTAAAGTTTTGCCTATTACAAGTATTTGTAATTGTAATTAATTTTACCAACTGCAATTACTTGTAAATGTAATTTGGCGATCACTAATTACAAATTACATGTAAACTTCAATTACATATAATTTTAATTAGTAAAACTTTAATTTCAATAAAAAGTAATTGTAAATGGCAATTGCTTCATGCCTAGTACCAAAATCATCTTTGTTACACATTTTCATCCTTAAAAGTACAAATTTTTAAAAGTATAGTAGAAGTTTATACAATTAAAATTGCATCACTAATATAGTGTAATATAATCCAGAAAACCAGTTTACCCGTATTTCCCCATTTTTAGCGGGAAATATACAAATATCCAAAAATCCCTTCTTATTGGATCTACATATCCAAAAAGACATCAACTTCAAAATTTCATGATTGTTGATAAAAAATCAGTTATATCTTTTTTTAAATATAGATTGCAAAATTCTTCAATCCATTTTAAGTTTGTCTTTTTTTGAAAAGACTATTTTACATTTAACATACTATAAAAAGGTACTAACTTTAATTAAATGGTGTTAT
The DNA here is from genome assembly GCF_022045245.1 of Lucilia cuprina. Classification (NCBI taxonomy): domain Eukaryota; kingdom Metazoa; phylum Arthropoda; class Insecta; order Diptera; family Calliphoridae; genus Lucilia; species Lucilia cuprina. The sequence continues at coordinate 48,839,606 of NC_060952.1, read as the reverse complement.
TAAAAAAAACATTTTTCATAACATTTACCGTCTTCCAGTTGATATGACATATGACATGCAACATAATTTCACTTTTGGAAGCCTATCCGAGCGAAGAACGTATATTCAAAACCAACCCTAATATGCATTGCAATTTATGAATCTAGATTAAGACTGCGCGTTAAATGCAACAATACAAGTTACATAAAAGTAAAATAAAAATACAAGTATAAATGTATAGTCGGGCGTAGCCGACCATATGATACCCTACACCAGTCAGTATGTATGTTAAAAATGGGGATTATTTAGAGAAATAAATCATTTGATTTTTTTTAACTTTATTTGGCAAAAAAAGAGACTTTTACAAGAGGGCTCAAAGGGGAGTAGGGCAAAATATGGCCCTATCCTTATTGTAGTCGTTATATTTAAATAAATAAATTTGTGCTTTTTATTTTAAATTTAATGTTTTCAAGTGCGTATATTATATTTTTATGAAAATTCTTGAATATAATAATTGACAATCTATTATTTTAAAATCAATGAATATGAAATTAAAATTTACAGCTATAAAAAGGGATGTACCCCTACAATACTCCCCCTCCGGAAAGATTAACATTTAATAAATTAAATGTAACACTTTTTTGGGTTTTTGTATAGTATTATTGATGCTAGTGTTTTCTATGTATGCAGGTTTTAGTTTGTCTAACTTGAACTTGAAACTTTTGTTATCTTTTTCAATTACTTTGTACGGTCCTTCAATTGGTGTTTGCAAGGACCTCTTTTGATCAACATGTACAAATACGTATTTGCAAGTAGAAAGATCTTTAGGTACATATAAGTATATCATTATTACTACTTTTGTGATGTGATAAATTAGAACGAACATTTTTAAAATATTCTTTTAATTTATTTAAAAAATCATAAGAAGTTTCTTCCATATTCGAAATTACTACTTCTCCAGGTAATCTAATGTTTTGACCATACACCATTTCAGCAGAAGTTCCTTTCAAATCTTCTTTGAATACTGATCTGAGACCGAGTAAAGCCACCGGAAGAATATCATACCAATTTTCAGAGTTTTCATTAGCCATAATTGTTGCCTTTAACCGTCGATGGAATCTTTCTACTATACCGTTTGCTTGTGGGTGATAAGGAGTGGTTATAATTTTATGACGACCTAATAATTTTGTTAGTTCCGTAAAAATTTTCGATGTAAATTGGGTACCCTGATCACTAGTTATCTTAAGAGGTATTCCAAAACGACTTATATAATACCTGAAAAATGTCTGGGCTATTGTCAACGCTGTTATATCCTTGAGTGGATATGCCTCTGGCCACCGCGTAAAACGATCAATGATTGTTAAAATGTATCTATGGTTACGAGATGGAGGAAGTGGACCGACTATGTCAAGGTGAATGTGCTCAAATCTACCTCTAGGAATATCTATTTTCATTACAGGTGATTTGGTGTATCTATTTACTTTTGACTTCTGGCAATTTACACATTGCTTAGACCACAAATGTATATCCTTATTCATGTTTGGCCAAAAATAACGATGAGAAATTAGACGACGAGTAGCTCTAATACCTGGATGAGAAATTGAGTGTAACTTTTCAAAAATTATTTTGCGTAAAGTATTCGGAACAAAAAGTCTTGTTGTCTCTTGACAAGTTTCTCACCATAAACAAACATTAAATAGTGTGTTTGTTCTTGTCTTTCAAAATGTCTTTGAGTTCTACATCCTTCTGTTGCTCATCGTATAAAACTTTCAGATTTATATCTGACTGTTGAAAGGCGTCTAACTCGAATGCTCTAGATAGTGTATCTGCTACAACGTTTCCTGGTTTAATGCTTAATCCATATTCGTCTAAGCGTTCGAAAACTAATTTTAAATGACCTATATGCTCTTCCTCGTTTTCACTAGCAATCAGTACATCGTCAATGTAAACAAAAACAAAGTCAAGTCCGTTAAAGACTTCATTAATAAACCTCTGGAAAGTTTGTGCCGAGTTCCTTAAACCAAAAGGCATTCGTACAAATTCAAATAGTCCGAATGGTGTGGTGATTGCTGTTTTAAAAATGTCTTCTTCTGCCATAGAAATCTGATGGTAAGCTCTTACTAAATCAAGCTTTGAAAAAATTTTCTTAATTGTCATGTTTATGTTGAGGTCGTGTATGTGTGGAAGTGGATATCTATCAGGCACTGTGATACAATTGAGTCGTCGGAAATCACCACATGGTCGCCAATCACTTGGGTCCTTTTTCGGAACTAAATGCAGTGCAGATGCTGCACATGAATTTGAAGGTCTGCAAATGCCAGATTTTACAAGAAAATCAAATTCACTTTTAGCAACTTTATATTTAATCGGATCTAAGCGTCTAGGTTTGTTTTTCTTTATTTTTGATTTATTTATTAAATTGCAGGATCGCCAATTGTAGTCGTTATATTTAAATAAATAAATTTGTGTTTTTTATTTTAAATTTAATGTTTTCAAGTGCGTATATTATATTTTTATGAAAATTCTTGAATATAATAATTGACAATCTATTATTTTAAAATCAATGAATATGAAATTATTATAAAAAGGGATGTACCCCTACACTTATAAATGTTGGTAAGGGGAGTTAAGTCTACTTCAATATTATTTTTGTAGAATTTAAAAGTGTCATTACTGTTTGTAAGTGAATTTTGACCTTTAAGTCATTTTCTGAATGAATAACGATCATTACAAAAATCGGTAGTGTCGACAAAACTAAGTTTTGTCGAATTTTGTTGACATAATAGAACATTTAAATTAATTATAAGTCCAAAGGCCCTATTTGGGGGTACGGTTGTATGGGCGCTAGTCGAAATAATGGACCGATTTTAACCATTTTCAATAGGCTTCGTCCTTTGGCCAAAATTTCATCCAATTATCTTGAAAATTGCCTTAATCGACGCAGAAAATGATTCTAAGCCGATTGGTATACTTTAAGTTGGGTATAGGACAAATATTTTTGTATGTTACAAACATCAGCACAAACCCAATATACCCTCCCCACTAAAGTGGTGTAGGGTATAACAAACACACATATTCAGAAACTAAACGCATGAGAAACAAAAGACTGCATATGGATGTAAAGAATCCCCTCATAGAAAGTCTTAAATTACGCGAAAGGCAATGAAAACAAGGAGGAATGTAAAACAATGCTATAGCATTTTATAGAATGATAATATTTGTCCTGTTACAACAATTTTATTTCATACTGTGTAAGTTTTTAGATGATTTTACATTTTGCAAAACATTTATATATTATATTTTTATTGTAGAGGTTTTTAGAATCCTAATTATAGATACAGAATATTACACCGTTCGACAAAAAGAGAAAAAATTCCTTTGACACGAATAGGATGATAAATGTCTGTTGCTGTAAATTTAAGGGAGAAAATCATTTCGTGACTTCAAAGATTTAAAAAGTAAGTATTTCAAAAAATATTTTATCGTTAATACAATGACAAATCTGATGTCAAGCTAACATGAAGAGTTGGAAAATATTTTGTGTCATTTTTATTTTATACCGTTAGGATGAAAATCTATTGAAAATATCCTTTAAAATGCTTATCCTTGAAAACCGACTTCAATTTTCAATATTATTTTTTTAAAAAAAATTTGAAAGACATTTTTTACATCTTTTGATCCTGACAGAGTAAAATAAAAATAACCCAAAATATTTTATATCTCCTCTTATTAGCTTGTTACCAAACTTGTCATTATGTACTTTATAAAACTTTTAAGTCCTTTTAAAATCACACGGGATTACAAAATAAAGAACTAAAAACACAGTTTTTCTCCATTAAATTTATAGTTTTAGACCTATATCATCCGGTTCGTGTATAATCTTGAGTGTCGAACGGTGTTATAAATCATACCTTAATTAAATTTATTGCATGTTGAAAAAAATCTTAAAAAAAACGTAATGAATTTAAAATTTTTTGTAGAAAATTAAACGTAATTATATGAAGAAGAATTGTAAACACATTCGAACATTATTGAAATACCCCTTTATTTATCGCACACAGAAAAAACTGAAAATGACTTTTAATTATCAAAATAATTGTATCAAGCAAGTTTTGCACCTATGACCAAAATGATAATATCAATTACCAAATTTGTAAAAAAATAAAAATATATATATTTTTTCCAAATAACGAATTAATCAGATCAATTACTGTCAATACTTGAGACAAGATTTAAAATTGATTAATTCATTAATTGTATAAATTAAATATTTAATATATATAAAATTGATTTTTTATTAATTTATTAATTAAATAAATTAAACTGTTTGATAGTGAATTATATAAAAATCAATTAAGAAGGTGATTATAACAATAAAATTATTAATCGATTACACCCAACGTTGAAGGAATAATAGACCTTTAACAATGCGTTCAGCATTTACAAAAATTATCACTTTATTGTCACAATTTAACACATAAAGTGTTCCATAAATTGTCAAGAAACTTGAATATTATATGCCTAAAATTTTATTGACTATTTAAGAATTATAAATATTGCTATCACAAAAATTCAAAATAAAATATTAAAAATTAATCTAAAATAGAAAAGTAGTCCAGAAAATTTTTTCAATCAATTAAAAAATTAATTGAATTAATTAAAAATTTAATCAAAATTTTACACTATAATTTTAAACAGTTTCAAAAAACGAGATAATTAAGACAAATAAAAATGTGTTTAAATAAAAAATAAAGAAAATTAAAACATGTTTATTGAAAATAAACTACCGATAATTTTTTCTGTGCAATAAGAGTGTTATTTTGAGCTGTTATTAAAGCGACATGTTTACACACATGTTCAAATTCAGGCAGTATTATATCGTTCCATGTTTTAACGAAATAAAACCTTTAAGAAATTAAAACAAGTAAGAAGTTATAGTCGGGCGATTCCGACCATATAATACTCTACAGCTGTATACGAATGAAATGTGATTTAGTTTTCATAATAAAGCATTTAAGTTGAATTGTACATTGCCTCAGATATACTAAAGTCATTTACTATTTAATAAAACTGTGGATATTTAAGTAAAATTTTGATGGGGGCTTTTTAGAGGGGCTAAAGCCAAATGAGGCCCTATAATTATAAAGTTCATCAGGGTGATCAAGACTAGTATAGAACTTGGTTTTGCAGCTTTTCGTCGAGAAACGAGTATATTAAACATAATTATGAACTTAAAAGCTCTATTTGGCGGGTTCAGTTCTATGAGGCCTAGGTGAAATAATGGACCGATGTTAATTATTTTCAATAGGCTTTGTCTACAGTACCATAAAAGATCATGTACTAAATTTCATTGAATTATCTCCAAAATTGAGAGCTGTAGTTTGATAACAAGGTTTACATAGACGGACGGACATAGCTAAATCGACTCAGAAAATGATTCTAAGCCGATTGGTATACTTTAAGGTTGGTATAGGACCAATATTATTGTGGGCCCTACATTTTATTCGTATACAGGTGTAGGGTATTATATGGTCGGCCTTGCCCGACTATAAGTTCTTACTTGTTTAAACATATGATTGAAAATGTAAACAAAAGAAAAATGTAGGAAAATAACATAAATAGTATACAACTAGCGAGTTTCATTGACCCTGTAGCGTTTTAAATTTTAAAATATTAAAAACACACATGCGAGCCAATATCTCTCCACCAAATTTTATGTGGATCGGTCTATAATTGACCCCTCATATAAAGTCACCTTCAAAAAATTACTTTAATGATCATTACTGGTTTTAAAATATGAGTACAGCGATGAAATTTCCCAGAAATAAGATTTAAACGAGGCAATATCTTTCTACCAAGTTTTATGTGGATCGGTCCATAGTTGATACTACCCCCCTTAAAAATACGAGTATAGCGATGAAATTTCACAGAAGTAAGTTTTTCACTAGCCAAAATCTCTTTACAAAATTTTATGTGGAACAAGCCTTAATTAGGGTTAATTAAGGCCAACATATCAGAAAAATACTTTAAGACCCATTACTGGCTTAAAAATACGAGTATAGTAATGAAATTCGATTCAATTAAGTTCCTTGCTAGTCAAAAACTCTTAACTTAATTTTATGTGGATCGAGCCTTAATTGACCCTACCCCCATATAATGTCCCCATCAGAAAATTAATTACGGGTAAAGCGATGAAATTCGATATAAACATGTCTTGTAGGAACCAAGATCGTTCTACAAAATTTTACGAGCATCGGTCTATAATTGACCCTACCCCCATATAAGACCCCTTCAGAAAATGACTTAAAAACTCAGTACTGACTTAAAAATAATAGTAGATTTATGAAATTCGACATAAACTAGTTTTGTGTAAGCTAATGTCTCTCTACAAAATTCTGTGGGGCTCGGTCCATAATTGTTCCTATCGTAAATTTACTTTATCGCCCATTATAAATTTACTTTATCGCCCATTAATGGCTTAAAAATGCGAGTACAGTTTAGTACGCAAACGTACCATATCCACTTTTTTGAAATTAAAAATGCTTATTAATTAACTTTTTAGATCGGAAGTAAACTAAAGCAGTTCTGATTGGAACTAGTAATGTCGCCTTTAATTGTCGAATTTCTATCGAACAATATGTTGATTATAAAGGACTTTTAAAATATTCTATAAAATTAGTTCATTCAATATTTTCATAGGTACAACTCTTGATGACTATAAATCAGAAATATGATCAATGTTTTAGCTGAATGATCTATCTATACACAGTACATACTCATGTCGAATTTTATGGAAATATTATCATTTAATAGTGAATTATATGGATTTAGTGATTTTTAGAAATATGAATGGTTCAAGCTAATAACAACACACTAATGCAGTGATACTCTTGCTCTGCTGTTCTCGTTCTCCCTTGTTTTTATAAAGCTTATTCAACTTCGCTACCTGTAATGATCCATAATATATGTATATATATCATATACCGGCGGATAGAGAGGCAGATAAAAAAATCACCACTACCCACACACTATTGGCATTTTTTCATTGAAATAGCACTGAAAAAAATATTTGGTTATTTTTAATTTTGAAGATTAAATTGCATTACTGTAAAATGCGAATATTTATAAACAATGTGTAATCAATGTACTTAAGAATGATAATTTCTTCAAATGGAAACAACATTTCTAATTAAAATGTACCAAAAAAGTATGAAACAAGATTAACTTATTTACTTTCATTGTTATGCATTCTAGAAAATTATTTAGAGTGTACGTTGTTTTTGTAAATTATGCTCTTGCTTTTGCAAGTTGTTTTTGCTTTTTTCAAGTTGTGTTTGCAATTTCTTTAACAAAGCGACATCAACCTGCTTTGTTGAATGCTGTCAAGCAACTAAATAAAATATTTTTATTTTTGATGCTCTTGTTTAGAGGTTCGTATGCGATCGTGTTGTGTACATGTAATTTGCCGAAAATCTTCGTTGTCAGAACAATACTAGCGCCGACGTCTGCTTTATAGATTTCTGTTCTTTTGAAGGTCTGCAGGTATAATGCCATCAGAACCGGGAGATTTATATGGGTTGAAACTGTTAAGCGCATTGGATTCTCTCTTTATTAATGACGCTAACTGAACCAGGGTTGCCGTCTCTTCATTTAGAGGTTTACAGCCCGGAACGTGAGTGTCCAGTAGAACTTTCAAGGATTCTCCGCAGGACATTATACAGTTGCCACAGAGCTTTTGAATATAGCTCGGGACAACATGTGAAGTATACAGAATTTTGCGAAATCGATTGGTCTCGGTAGAAAGTTCAACATTCGTGCAGAAGTCCCTCCACGGCTTCCGCTTCGCATTTCGATTCAAGTTATTTACATTTCGAAAAAGTTACAATTTTAAATTTATTTGAATTTTCAATACCAAAAATTGAAACTCAGTAAATTAAAATTCAACAACAACAAAAACTAAATGTCAATAATTAGAAAAAAAATATTTTTTCTAGTTTAAGAAAATGAAATGAAATTATGTGGAAAAAGTGCAATAAAATTATTTTAAAAAATTACAGATTTTTTGTGCACAACCGTAATTTCGCGTACAATCCTTAAAAAGTGGCCAACAAAGTAAGTAAAACATTTGAGTGTTTTGACAAGTTTAAATTTCTCACAAGAGAATCGAATTCACACGACACTCGTAGATATGAGAGGGAGATTTCCAGTATATGAGAGTCGGACGACTTGTTATACATTGTTACCAAAAATGAAGTATATATATCGATGGTCTGACAAAGAACAGTCATTAGATACGGTTCAATGCGTAATATATATCGATGGTCTGACAAAGAACAGTCATTAGATACGGTTCAATGCGTAATACATTCGCGGTGCTTATCACTCACGAGCTTAATGTCTAGTACCTCTCTTTTGCTAGATACAATGAAAGTGGGTTCTGAACCCCTATTTACTACTTCCAAATTTCTACTAATAATGAAATTGAAAAGTTGCTCACCTCTTGTGTTGGTGTCGCTGCTATCCCAAGTACTGTGGTACGAATAAGCGTCAGCCAAAATGACGACAGGGATATTTCGCATATTTGCCTTATCTACCAATCTGCGGACATTATTATTAAGAGGACAATCCCCGTGATCGTGAGCCCTATAGCTAGAAACTAGCCATGTGGTAGTGCCGCCATGTTCTAGTGCGGCTGCGATCGTATCTTCATCACTGAAATCAGATAAGATGAAGATGTGAAGAGTTACCTGAACTTTTAACACAGGATTTTATAATCCTTATGTTATAGTCCACAAACCCGATCATGGTGGATCCATGGTTCTTGGAACATTACAGGAGGAGCAATGCAGCTGATGCTACTTTAGAGTGGTGTAGATTGATTTGGGTCAATATTACCATCTCCTGGGGTAACAACATCGGCGTTGGCGATCTCCTGGGATAGACCCAGATGGTCGTTATCGTCGACCTCCTCATCCTTTCGATTAGAGCCTTTGCTCATCAATTCAGAGACTGACTAAACATCAAGGGATTAGAAGTTGTGTTGCTAACCGTGCATTCTATTGACTGCACGGTCATCTCATCATCCACCTTCGGAGAGTGATCGCCCTTGGAATCGCTACAATAAACGTGGAGGAAGATCGTTTCGAAGACGTAATTTGTTACTCGCAGCGGTTCCAAGTAACCCTTAATCGGGACCATCAGCTTCTGAAAACCTTACAACTTTACACTCACATCAAGCTTTGATCCATCCCATATCTCACCCACTTGTCATTAATTTAACGTGACCCTGGAACCATCCAGCGTCTTCGCATTGAGAATGAGCGCCTGTGTTCTATTTGAGGACTTTTGTAAAAGATTCTATATCTTGTATATTCATTTGTATCATACTGGAATCACGATTGTTTTCATAATTAGGAACCCATTTAGTCAGATTTAAACCAGCAGTGAGCACATATTTATTTAGACGAAACCGAATCAGTGTAGAATACAACTCCACTTGAACTGTTGGTCCAATCGTTAAAAGAAAGTTGTGTTGTTGACGTTCTAGTGAAAGAAAACATCTTTTGGCTATGTCGAAAGCGCAACTCAATTTACACGGATCGTCTTTGAAAGGGAGTGACACTTCAAATCTGCAGGGCGGCAATTGTCTAATTCATTCAACAAATTTCTCTTCACAATGTTGGTGTTCTAAAGTTAGAACTTTTGTGTTTCTGGGAATTTCTTCCAATTCGCAAAATCTCTGATCAATTTTATCAAAAAACAAATCGTTTTCATTATTACCCCATGTACTTATGTGACACGATTTGTTGGTGGAAGTCTTACAATTTTTGTATTTACCAGACACTTCTCAATTTAGAAGCGTTTTCTGAACAGTTGTCGGGACTTCGTTTTATTTGACCAACATAACAGTTCAAAGAAAATCTCAGCGCCGATCCACATATCAATTTTCTGTGGCTTGAAAAAGTATGGATCAGCAAGTTCAATATTATCAGGAATATTCCTTTCAGTGCACAGTGTCAAATTTTGCAAATTTAGGGGAACTAAACTCATTTTTTTGTGTGTTTTTTTTTTGATTATGTTTAAATGCAGTACGACAGACAACTGTCCAAATAATAAATAAATGCTTAAGAAAGTGAAGGAATGTAAACCAAAACAAGGTAACGGTATTCTGAATGTCGTGTATATTACAAAAAAATAAAAATCTTATTTTTATCTGCCTAGCATTCAATAACTTTGAATCATTATAACTTTTTTGTTTATGGATATTTTTCCATCTTTTTGCTTTTTAAAGGTATTAATCTATTTATTAAAAGTAATAAAGCTTTTTGAAAAATAAGTGAGGACACATTTTTCTGTGCCGTTTAAAGTAAGTCATTTTATTGTAAGTAAGTTTTGAAATTAACAAATATTTAATGGAATCAAAAATATAGAATACCATTTGATTCCAAGGTTCTGTTGGTACTATATTATAAATTGATATATAACCTATTGGGATTACAAAATATTTTTTGCATCTTTTTGCATACCCCATACACACATTTTTTCAAAAGTTCATCATGAACTGTCGAATCAACAAATTTTCCATGTTTGGCATTACTTAAAGAGCAGGATATTTATAATGACGACTCTGATGGCTCTGATTTGGAATAAATAATGTAAGTTAAATGTTTATGTACTTACCTTCTATTGTATTATTCTGTAACAAATATTAAATTAATAAAAAATAAATATTTTTTGACCAGCTATAAATTTTTTTTCAGTGTAGTAAGGCCCGAGTATTTTTGAATATGGGTTTATCCTAATGGGTTTGCCCTAAAAAATCTCCTGACCATAACTTTCAATCTTTCCTTGGGGCAATCTTAGCATATTTATTCTTACTGTTACATGGGAGGTGGGCGGTATAGTTGCCCGATTTCGCCCAATTTTTCTAAAAATTTTTCTTTTCATGATAATACCAAGTTCAAAAATTCGTGGCTTTACCATTAATAGTTTTTGAAATACCCTAAAATGACAAAATCTGACACTGTGCAGTGGTAGAAATGACCGTATCTGGCTGATAATCGAAAAACGATCAAAGAACCCAAAAGTCGGAAAAAAATTCGAGGGAATTCAATCGAGATTCCTTGAATTTGGCTGCAAAATTAGTTTTCCCTATGCCTACACGACTGAGATTATTTTCTTCTTTTTATACATTCCACCACCATTAGTGGTGATAGAGGGTATACATAAGTTTGTCATTCCGTTTGTAACACTGAGAAATATTCATCTAAGACCAACAAGTATACATATTCTTGATCCTTATGAAATTCTGAGTCGATCTAGATATGTCCGTCTGTCATAAAATTCACTAAAAATATTCATTATTGTCTTAAGCAGTTCGGTATTGAAAATCACTCGAAAAAAATGCGATTTTTCACATATTTATTTGCACTTTTTACAAAAACTATTGCAGATAAATTGATGATACAACATAGATACAACACTGTCATGATCAACTTTGCTATAAATCGGTTACTACTTTCATATACCTATGTCAATAGAATTTATACAAAAAACGTTTTCATCGGTCCATAATTGGCCATACAATGTACCTCCGGAAAAATCACTTAAACGCCCATAACTCATTACCTATTTCAGATAATTACACAAAATTTACCACAAATATTACTCTTGTATACAGCAGCAATACTGTAAATATAAAAAATATAACTTAAACGCACATAACTCATTACTAAATTAAAATATCGGTATAAAATTTGGTACAAGTATTGCTCTTATATACAGAAATATTAAAATAAAAGTATTTTTTGGATCGGTCCATAATTGGTCATAGCTCCCATACAAGATTCCCTCCAGAAAATCACTTAAACGCGCATAACTCATTATTTAATTAAGAAATCGGTATAAAATTTGGTACAAGTACTGCTCTTATATACAGAAATATTACAATAAAAGTTTTTTTGGATCTGTCCTTAATTGGCCACAGCTCCATTACCAGGTCCCCTCCCGAAAATCACTTAAACGCGCATAACTCATTACTAAATTAAGATATCGATATAAAATTTGGTACAAGTATTGCTCTTATATACAAAAATATTACAATGAAAGTTTTTTTGGATCGGCCCATAATTGGTCATAGCTAACAAGGTCCCCTTACGAAAATCACATAAACGCACATAACTCATTACTTAATTAAGGTATCGATATAAAATTTGGTACAAGTATTGCTCTTATATACAGAAATATTACAACGAACGGTTTTTTGGATCGGTCCATAATTTTCCATAGCTCCCATACAAGGTCCATTCCCGAAAATCACTGAAACGCATATAATTCATTACTAAATTAAGATATCCATATGAAATTTTTTACAAGCGTTGTTCTCATATGAATAAATATTACTATGAAATTTGTTTCCGATCGGTCCATAATTAGTCATAGCTCTTATACAAGTTCCCCTCCCGAATTTACTGACAAAAATAACATTTTCTATTTCATATTACAATATGAATACATTAAGTATGCGTATACTAATACAGAAAGCTTTTCCATAAGTATTTTGTGAAATTTTTGGAAAACAAATTAATTCAAAGTACTAACAATAAAAAAATAGTTATTTAAATACAGTGCTTTCTCAATACACCACTCAGATGACCAAACGTTTTGAACTGAATATCGGATATATGGTTTTTAATGGCCACAAGGGAAACACTACAAAACTGGTCTATATCAAGTATAGCCATCGTAGTTCCAGCTTTTGCCAAGTTATTAGCAATATTATTTCCAGTTATATATCGTGTCCTCTTACCCAAATAAGAGAATTATTATCTCGCCATCTTATTAACAGGTTGACTGCCAGTATATATTCTGATATACCCATATCCGATAGTATCAAAGCCTATTTATTGTCCTTTTTATATCCTACACCACTTTAGAGGGAGTGGGATGATATATTGGGTTCGTCCCGAGTAGCTCATAATTATGTTTAATATACTCGTATATCGACAAAAACTGGCACAACTAAGTTTTATACTAGCCTTGAAGACCCTATTAAATTTCAGGCCTCCTTTGACCCAAGCCTCCTTATAAATCCCCCCTTCAAAAAATGATTTTAATATCCACAATCCGCGTAAAATGGCTAGTGCCATAGTGAAATTCAGCGTAAATATATTTTATGTGACCGTAAATTTATCGTAAATTTATAAATATTATTTATTTTATGAGGATCGCCTCAAATAGGAGGCTTTGGGGGAAGCCCCTATATAAAGCGCATTTCAGAAAATTAATTTTTAACATAAATTGCTTAAATATATCGAAGGCGAGGTACAAATCAAGTCAAATGCGCTATTATGAAAACTACTTAAATCATAATTTCTTACTTGTTATTTTTAGATATCCGATAGTGTCTATGCCTATTTATTGCCCTTTTTATATTTGATATTTCAGCTTGTAAGTTAGTAGAGTCCTCTTAAGTTAATTACTCAATGAATAATGTAATTCGATTTAAAAATAGTCCAAAATGTGCTTATTTTTGTATAAATGTATAAATTTAGAGGAAAAACACTTCGGGATTTTAAAATCCCGAAAATCCCCGGGATTTCATTTTTAAAATTACCGGTTTTCGGTACTTTCAAATCCCAAAAATTCCGGGATTTTCGGGAATCGGGAATTCCCGTTTGGCATCCCTAGTCATAGCTCTCATACTAGGTCCAGAAAATCACTTAGATTCACAATATTTATTACCAAGTAATGATATAGATACAGAATTCTGAAATTTTGTCTTTATATACATAATTGGACATAGCATATTACTTATTACCAACTAAAGCTATTGATACATAATTTGGCAAAAATATTAGTTTTGTATACAAATAGTCTATTTCTTCTATACTAGGTCCAGCCCTTAAAAGCGCTTTAACCGTATTTAAGGAGCACTATAAATTTGTGTTGAACAAAATTATGTGTAGAACAAAATTATATATGTATTTGTATTATGAAAAACCTTAAATCTTTCACAACATGCAAAATACTTAATTTATAATGTTCAATAAAACTTGGAATTGTAATAAATTTAACTTTTAGGATTTTTATATTAAAGACATAAAAAAACTTATTTTTGCAAATATTTGATCAATTAGAAAAGTAATAACATAAAAGTAGCTGGTGGAGGGTATTTAAGATTCGGCCGAATATAGCACTCTAACTTGTTTTCATTATTGAAAATTCATTCAGTAAACTTTCAATAAAGAAATTGAATTTTGTATTAAATAAACATCAATTGTACTGTTAAATAGTAAGTTTTTATTAATTAGTTAATAGTTTAACCGACAGACGATTTATCATTTTAATGTCATATTTGATACGAAATTGCCCAATATAGCTCAAAAACAACTAATGACAAACAATAAAAAGGCAAAAAATGTCTTCAGAAATGTATTGTAATGTATCTGAAGTCGTAGAAAAAACAATTAGCGAGATATATAAAAGACTAATTTTTGTAACCTTTGACCGCTTACATCTCGTTTATCGATCGTAGGATAAATAGTGACTGTTAGCCCCTTAATTAAGTCGTTTGCCAACGTTTATTTAGTTATTTAAAATTCCGATTTTAATATGAAGATTGACAAAACAACAATTTATATATATGTTTATACTTCCAAGAAAAAGTAAATAGTAAAACTTCCCCGGTCATAAAATTTATCATCGAAAAAGTGTTATGCCTTTAAAGGTTTTATTTCTTTGCCCATACTTTTTACAGTATCGTAACATTTGGTAAAGATTGTTTAAAAATACTGTTACATATTTATTTTTATTTTGATTTGCGATAATAAAAATGAAAAAGGAAAACTTTTAAAATAAAATCAAGGTTTTAGTAAAGAATTACATCACGACATTGACGTTCGCCCTGAAGCAAAAGGACACACATGGGACGTATAACACATTGAAGAAATTGTGCTTATCACGCTTACGCGTTAAAAAGACAAAACATCATCTATAGCACAAAAACTGTTTAGCCTAGTTATTGGTTATTTAAAAAACTTGTCTTTTAGAATGTGGATGTGTGGATGGCGCGGAACCCAAGAAACTTAATAAACTTATGTGTAGGGCATACTTATGTATATCTGTCTATCCGAATATAACGATGTTGTTGATTATTATGAAAACATGCAGAAGTACTCGTACATTCATAAACGTTAAATTTCATATGCGAATTTTATGTAATGAATGTCTTAACCCCTTTATGGTAATATAACAGTATGCTATAGTCATTGTCCTAGGGACAAAAGGACTCTTTGCTTTACCCGCAAAAAATGGAAATAAATTTACAAACCCCCATTCAGAACACCATTGCGTATAATATTACTTACATACTCAGACACCCACATACATAAATACAAAATAAGCAAAGTTTGAGTTAAATATGTGTCTGTAGATATGTATGTATGTATTTATTCAACAGTGGATGTTTCGTTTAGAGTGTATAGTTGTAAGTGTGCCCAAAGTAATCAGTGGTAATAATGAGGTACCATCTCCGTTACGTCAAGTATCGCATATCCTAAAATGATATCAATGTCTCTACCGCTGTACATTTGGATATATGAAATCTGCATTAGGGATAAGTATAACAAAGTTGTCTTTATTAAGTTGTAAACGAAAATAAAACTCTAAATGGAAAACTATAAATGTATTGATAATATATAAGTGTATTAAGCAGTTTAATAGTGACCAAGCAACATTCTGGTATTTACCTACATGTACATTCTCGACAACTTACTTCTTGACTTTACTCAACAACATAATAGTTACCATCTGCATTACCTAGAAGTAATAACTTTGTTGGAATATGATATAGAAGATTTTTTCATATAGCTTAATTTGGTAATAAGTAATGTGCTTTTAAGAGATTTTCGTAAAAGGACTTTGTATGGGAGCTATGTCCAATTATGTATATAAAGACAAAATTTCAGAATTCGGTATCTATATCATTACTTGGTAATAAATATTGTGAATCTAAGTGATTTTCTGGACCTAGTATGAGAGCTATGACCAAATATGGACCGATCGTAAAACAATTTTATAGTGAATTTATGTATATAAGAGCAATATTTTTGATAAATGTATGGATATCAATATTTGGTTATGAGTTATGTTCGTTTTTTCTAATTTCGGAAGGGAACCTTGTATGTGTGTTTTTCTAAGAGGGACCTTGTGTGGGAGCTATGATCAATTATGGACCGATCGGAAAAACACTTCTCAATATTATTTATCTATATATGAACAACACTTGTGCCAAACTTTATATGGATATTTTAATTTAGTAATGAGTTACGTGCGTTTTAGTTATTTTCGGGAGAAGACTTTGTATGGGAGCTATAACCAAATATGGACCGATCCAAAGAAACTTTCATGGTTATATTTCAGTATATAAAAGCAATACTTGTACCAAATTTTATATCGATATATTGATTTACTAATGAGTTATGCGCGTTTGAGTGATTTTCGGGAGGGGACCTTGTATGGGAGCTGGAGTATTCAAACGATTAATCGTCGTTCGGTTAATCGATTAAGTTTTGACGATTAATAGTTTGAATAAATGAAATTTGTCAAATTTCAAATAACGAATAAACCGAATAATTGCTATCAATTAACCGATTAAGAAAAGCTCACTATTTAGCAGTAAAATTACTATGTATTTTCTACAAAATTTAATATTTTTATAATAAATTTTCTTCTCTTCTTTATTTCTTGATCAATTTTCTATAATAAAGAAAATTTATTTGATTATTTTTGAAAAGAAATCGTGGAAATAATTATATCGCTTTTATTGTTACAAGTTTTTTTGGGAACATTGTTGTGTTCTTAAGTATTTCTAATAAACAGCAACAGTTATAGTTGAACTAGTGTTCATTGGAACGTATGAATTCTAGAACTCGTTGAAAATCTTAAAAACAGTAATGTCTTTATATAGAAAAGCATTTCACAAACTAAACAAATAATTGCAGTGAAAGAAGTGAAAATAATATTTTTGTTTATAAACCGTGCAAAAGTTATTTTCACTGTGTACTCAGTTTTTCATAATCAGCTCTTATGCTCCTGTAAAAGGACTTTAAGGTTTAAAAGACATCCAATTTCAAAAGATAGAAATCCAGTTTTATATTAAAAAGTTGGTATTAATATTAATTTCAAATGAAGCTGAGTGCCTCTGCTTCAAAATAATATAATTTATTTAAAATCATCAAGAAGGAATTGGAAATCATAAAGAAAAATTGTCACAAAAAAGTAGTTAAAAGTTTTTGAGTCTAAAATAAAACCTTTTTAAATTTAATTTCTTTTTCGTTTTTTCTCTAAGTGAGACAGGTAAATAATATAGATAGAATTTCAGATTCCCAGCTTTCATTTGATACCAATATTATAATTATAAAATACATATAAATATTTTAAATATTCGTTTGTAGTCCTTTAAACTTTGAAATCCTTTTATAAGGACATAAAAATCGGTGTACGTAATTCTATAAGCGGAATGTATTTTCACATGCTTATCAACTTTTCCATGTGTGAATGCTTTTTTCAAAATTGTAACAGGGTGTATATGAAGAAAACTATTGTTAAAAGCAATAATAACATCTAGTTTCCTTTTATTCGAATAACCGAATAACTTTTAATTATCCGACTATTAACCGGCTAACGTAAAACCTCAAATAATTTTTTGTCGAATAAACCGAATAAGACAAAAACCAGGATAATTGAATACCCTAATGGGAGCTATGACCAATTATGGACTGATCCATAAAAACTTTCATTGTAATATTTCTTTATATAAGATCACTATTTGCACCATTTTATATCGATATCTTAATTTAGTAATGAGTTATGCGTGTTTAAGTGATTTTCGGGAGGGGACCTTGTATGGGAGCTATGACCAATTATGGACCGATCAAAAAAATCTTTCATTGTAATATTTCTGTATATAAAAGCAATACTTGTACCAAATTTTATATCGATATCTTGATTTACTAATGAGCTATGCGCGTTTAAGTGATTTTCGGGAGGGGAACTTGTATGGGAGCTATGACCAATTATGGACCGATCCATAAAAACTTTCATTGCAATATTTCTGTATATAAGAGCAATACTTGTACTAAATTTTATATCGATATCTTAATTTAGTAATGAGTTATGTACGTTTAAGTGATTTTCTGGAGAGGGCCTTGTATGGGAGCTATGACCAAGTATGGACCGATCCAAAAAGACTTTCAATTTAATATTTCTGTATGTAAGATCATTATTTGTACCAAACTTTATATCGATATCTTAATTTAGTAATGAGTTATGCGCGTTTAACTGATTTTCGTGAGGGGACCTTGTATGTGAGCTATGACCAATTATGGACCGATCCAAAAACGCTTTCATTGTAATATTTCTGTATATAAGAGCAATACTTATACCAAATTTTATATCGATTTCTTAATTTAGTACTGAGTTGTGCGCGTTTAAGTAATTTTCGGGAGGGGACCTTGTATGGGAGCTGTGACCAATTATGGACCCATCCAAAAAAAGTTTTCCTCTGAATAAATTCTATTGTCATAAAATTTTAATTTGTAAAATTTTGTGAAGATATCGACATTAAGACGGAAGTTATCCGAAATTTGTACTTTTGTATGGTAGGTATATGAAATTGTGGACCGATTCTGGCGATTTTACTCAGAGATTAAGCTCTTGTATGGAAATGAATGTATGCCGATTTTTATGGAATTTAGTTGCATAGTTTTCGAGAAAAATACATAAGAATTTGTAAAAAATGTCATCTTTTCGAGGTTGTTTCAAATTGTGGTTCATAACTTTTCCCGATGTGAACCGATTTGGCCCATTTTCAATACCAAACAATTTAGAAAAACGAAGAACATTTTGGGTGAATTTGATTAAATTCTATGGGTTCGTTTTATAGTGAGCGTGTTTTACACAGACAGACGGACATAGCTAAATCGACTCAGAATTTGATAAGGACCCAGAATATATATACTTTGTTGGTCTCAGATGAATATTTCTTGGTGTTACACACGGAATGACAAAGTTATATCACCACTGATGGTGATGGAGGGTATAAAAATATAACCAATAAAAATGTTTTGGTTACGATAATTATTATTCGTAACCAAAAAAATATATTTCTCTCGGGTATTGTTTTCGACGACCAATATATCCAATATCTTATAATAATGGTTACATATTTTAAATCCGTCACTATTAATTGTTAAATGAGACTTTTTCGTCATATTTCTTATAACCGTTAAGTCCCTGTTTTAAACCCTTACACAGAAAAAAATATTCAGTAATTTTTTTAATAAAGACGTTAATCAGTATTAAATTTTAATTTAATTATATTTTTAATTAATGTGATAATTTTTTTAATTGCTTTTTGAATTTTTGATATTTTGACATTTGTAAAAATAAAATAAAAAAAAAGCAGTTTAAAACTTTTGCATAAAAGAATTTTTTCATTATTTTATAAAAAATTTTGTTATTTCAATTCAAACACAAAATGGACGGGAATTTACTCATCTCTGTTATGTTGACCTACAAAAGTAAAAAAGTTCTCATTCAAAAATATGTGCACGCAATTTAACATAGTGTCTTTTATATATTTTGTGGGATGGGATGCTAATTTAGACGCATTATATCCCTAATGCATTTAAAAAAAGCAGTGGACTTAACATAAGGTAAGCAAGATTTCTCAAACGTGTTTCTAAGTTTTCTTTTGTTGTCACTTTTCAGATCATTATTTCTTGGCGCATGACCCCTGCGGATGCTAGGAGTTTTTATAAGTTATGAAGTATATTTGAAAATATCGTAGCGATTGCATACATACAAACATACATACATATATACATAAATATACACATACATACATACATACATACATACATACATACATACATACATACATACATACCCACATACATACTTCATGTTTTTTAGTTATGTATAATAGTTTTTTGTACATTCAATAAAAACAATTTACATAAATCTTCAATTGGAATAATTATTTTTTAGTCGATATTTAAAATTACAATAATTTCATCGAATTCATTAAAGACGTATTTGAAATATGCCACCAGTTCTAATTAAACGAATTAATTACAATAATACTGTTTTAATTGAAATTTTTGCCACGTTCTTTCCAATTAACATTTTTAATTTTCAGTTAATCAATAGTATCATTTTGATGATTACAGCAAAATCAAAACTTTTTTTAATTAATATGAGCAATTTCATAATTGAGATTCATTTTTATACCCTCCACTAACATCAGTGGTGATAGAGGGTATATATAACTTTGTCATTCCGTGTGTAACACCAAGAAATACTCATCTGAGCCCCAATAAAGTATATATATTCTGGGTCCTTATCCAATTCTGAGTCGATCTAGCTATGTCCGTCTGTCTGTGTAAAACACGCTCACGAAAAAACGAAGCAATAGAATTTAACCAAATTCACCCAAAATGTTCTTTGTTTTCCTAAGTTATTTGGTATTGAAAATGGGCAAAATCGGTTTACATAGGGAAAAGTTATAAATCAAAATTTGATAGAACCTCGAAAAAATAGGCATTTTTTACATATTCTGATGTAATTTTCTCGAAAACTATGCAAGATAATTCCATAAAAATTGACATACATTCGTCTCCGCACAAGAGCTTAATCTTTGCGTAAAATCGCCAGAATCGGTTCACAATTTCATATACCTCCCATACAAAAGTACAAATTCCCGGAAATTTGGTTTTTTGTTAATAACTTCCGTCGTAATGTCGATATCTTTACAAAATTTAAGAAATTAAAATTTTATGATAATAGAATTTATTAAGAGGAAAAATTTTTTGGATGGGTCCATAATTGGTCATAGCTCCCATACAAGGTCCCCTGCCGAAAATCACTTAAACGCGCATATCTCATTACTAAATTAAGATATCGATATAAAATTTGGTACAAGTATTGCTCTTATATACAAATTTAATACAATTGAAGATTTTTTTCGATCGGTTCATATTTGGTCATAGCTCCCATACAAGGTCCCCTCCCGAAAATCACTTAAACGCACATAACCCATTACTTTATTAATATATCGAAATAAAATTTGGTACAAGAATTGCTCTTATATACAGAAACATTAAAATTAAATCTTTTTTGGATCGGTCCATAATTGGTCATAGCTCCCATACAAGGTCCCCTCCCGAAAATCACTTAAACACGCATAACTCATTACTAAATTAAGATATCGATATAAAATTTGGTACAAGTATTGCTCTTATATACAGAAATAATACATTGAAAGTTTTTTTGGATCGGTCCATAATTGGTCATAGCTCCCATACAAGGTCAACTCCCGAAAATCAGTTAAACGAGCATAACTCATTACTAAATAAAGATATAGACATAAAATTTGGTAGAAGTATTGCACTTATACACAGAAATATTTCAATGAAAGATTTTTTCGATCGGTCCATATTTGGTCATAGCTCCCATACAAGGTCCCCTCCCGAAAATCACTTAAACGCACATAACTCATTACTAAATTAAGATATCGATGTAAAATTTGGTACAAGTATTGCTCTTATATACAGAAATATTACAATGAAAGTTTTTTTGGATCGGTCCATAATTGGTCATAGCTCCCATACAAGGTTCCCTTCCGAAAATCATAAAAAACGCACATAACTCATAACCAAATATTGATATCCATACATTTATGAAAAATATTGCTCTTATATACATAAATTCACTATAAAATTGTTTTACGATCGGTCCATATTTAGTCATAGCACTCATACTAGGTCCAGAAAATCACTTAGAATCACAATATTTATTACCAAGTAATGATATAGATACAGAATTCTGAATCACAATATTTATTACCAAGTAATGATATAGATACAGAATTCTGAAATTTTGTCTTTATATACATAATTTGACATAGCTCCCATACAAAGTCCTTTTACGAAAATCTCTTAAACGCACACTACTTATTACCAAATTAAGCTATTGATACATAATTTGGCAAAAATATTAGTTTTGTATACTTCTATTTCTCCTATATTAGGGGCAGGACCCTAAAAGCGCTTTAACCGTATTTAAAGAGCATTATCAATTTGTGTTGAACAATATTTTGTGTAGAACATAATTATATATGTATTTGTGTTTTAAAAATCTCTAAATCTTTCACACACATACATAAAAATTACATGCAAATACTAAATTTATAATGTTCAATAAATCTTGGAATTGTAATAGATTTAACTTTTGGAATTTTTTCTATTAAAGACATGAGAAAACTTATTTTTACAAATATTTGATCAATTAGAAAATTAATAACATAAAAGTAGCTGGTGGAGGGTATTTAAGATTCGGCACAGCCAAATATAGCATTCTAACTTGTTAATTTTTTCTGTGTACTTGTTAATGTAAGTATTTGCTTTGCACATTACAGTACAGTTTTAACTTCTCAACAAACCAAGCCATAATATAACATAATATAACTACATTTTAAAATTAACTTATAATAAAGAATTTTCGACATTTCATAAGGATACTTATGATTGGCTTATTTTAATGAAAATTAAGAATATTTTTTAAATAATGCTTAAAATATGCTTCGTATAGCAACAATATTTCCAATAATACTTGCTGTACACTTAGTTTGGACAAGTTTTGTAAATGTGATTGTAAAAGACTAATGCTCGCAATATTTTCGTTAGTGTTTTCGTATAAGATACCCCGTTATTTTGATGCGTGTTTACCCAGTTGTTCGACTTTTAACGTTGGAATTGATTAATACAAATGACTCTGAATTTTTATTTTCAAATTCACACAACAAAATTTTTAGCGAAAACTGTCTTAAACTACTTTTTCAAGTCAACTGACATAAAAATCAAATAACTTAAAAAGTTATGAAATAGTATAACTGTTCATTGTCTTTACACTTTGTGCGTATATCTGATTTAGTGGAAAATAACACTTGTTACTCCAATAGATGTGTAAAATATGTGTAAAACATCTACATTCTGAAGTACAATCGAAAAAAGAATGTTTAAGTGTCCCTTCACTCGTTTATCTAAAATTTCGTAAAGTGTTACGATTTTATACTCTTTTATGTTATAAAAGCGACTTTATAATAATTTTTTTTATTTCTCCTTTATTATACACAGAAAAAAATAAAAATGAATTCCAATTATGAAATTGCTCATATTAATTAAAAAAAGTTTTGATTTTTCTCTAATCATCAAAATGATACTATTGATTAACTGAAAATTAAAAATGTTAATTGGAAAAAACGTGGAAAAAATTTAAATTAAAACAGTATTATTGTAATAAATTCGTTTAATTAGAACTGGTGGCATATTTCAAATACGTCTTTAATGAATTCGATTAAATTATTGTAATTTTAAATATCAACTAAAAAATAAATATTCCAATTGGAGATTTATGTAAATTGTTTTTATTGAATATACAAAAAACTATTATACATAACTAAAATACATGAAGTATGTATGTATGTATGTATGTATGTTTGTATGCAATTGCCACGATATTTTCAGATATACTTCATAACTTATAAAAACTCCTAGCATCCGCCGGGGTCATGATCTAAAAAGTGACAACAAAAGAAAACTTAGAAACACGTTTGAGAAATCTTGCTCAAAGCTTACCTTGTGTTAAGTCCACTGCTTTTTTTAAATGCATTAGGGATATAATGCGTCTAAATTAGCATCCCATCCCACTATCTAAAAGACACTATATTGAATTGCGTACACATATTTTTGAATGAGAACTTTTTTACTTACGTAGGTCCACATAACAGAGATGAGTAAATTCCCGTCCATTTTGTGTTTGAATTGAAATAACAAAATTTTTTATAAAATAATGAAAAAATTCTTTTATACAAAAGTTTTAAACTGTTTTTTTTTTCTTTTTTATTTTATTTTTACAAATGTCAAAATATCAAAAATTTAAAAAGCAATTAAAAAAATTATCACATTAATTAAAAATATAATTAAATTGAAATTTAATACTGATTAACGTCTTTATTGGAAAAAATTACTGAATATTTTTTTCTGTGTTCTTTGCATTTAAAAAGGTATTTGGGGTATTTGGAGATCATATCATTTGTTTTAAGCAATCTTGGCATGTTTCTATTTTAAATTCAGACAAGTTTTTTAAATTAATTGCATGTACCATCAACTTATCGTTTTGATGTATTCTACATAGACCTGGTTCACACTGGGAAACTTTTGTTGAGAAACTTTTGATTTTGTGTGTGAGAGAAAGAGATATTTCTTTTTCTCACACACAAAAAAGTTTTCCTAAAAAAGATTCTTAGTGTGAACCAGGTCATACAGATATATTAGTTAGTTAGTTTGAAAGGAGGATGTATACACATCAAATCCGAAGACCTCCAGGCTACAGATATATTATGGGTACCACATTTTTGGGTCGCAACTCACAAAACCTGCCTTTTTTGAAGTAGAGCTTTCACCTCCCTCTAATTTCCTAGAAGAGAAGTCTTTTATTTTTATTAAATTTGCATCCATTTTCGAATAATATGGAAAATAATTATGTATGTGTATAGCTGTAACAGGTATGGCAAAATTGGTATAATCGTAATTTTACTTTGTTGATGTTGCAAATTTGTTCTCGACAAAAACGGCAAAAAATATAGAGTAATAAAATTTTCTTTAATAGAATTTACAGAATATGTTTTGCAAATTACCTCATTGC
Source organism: Lucilia cuprina (assembly GCF_022045245.1). Lineage (NCBI taxonomy): Eukaryota > Metazoa > Arthropoda > Insecta > Diptera > Calliphoridae > Lucilia > Lucilia cuprina. Next base: position 48,814,859 of record NC_060952.1, on the reverse strand, counting down.
GAAATGCAGTCGGAAGTTGTACTTATTTTTATCTTGATTGACATTTTATAAATATTACTTGAAATAAAATGTTTGCTAAATATTTGACTTTAAATCAAAACTCAATTCATATCTAATATAAAACGATATGTTTTGGGAACTCATCAAGTGCTTTAATTCAGTAGATTTAGTATTTTTATTAGCTTTTTATTTTTCTTCTGAATGCGATGTAAACAAAATCTTTGCTCCGGCATTATATATTAAAATTTAGAGGTTCAAAATTACCGAATTATTTTTATTTTCTTTATTGAAGTCACAAGAAATTCGAAAATTCGGATATTTCGAAAACGAACCGAAGCTCAAAAGAAGGTCCGGAAAAACAAGGAAGGAGAATTCCAATAGACCAGCAGAGTAAGGTTGAAGATCTGGTGAACAATGAGATAGTGGATCACGCAATCGCTTCGAAGGGCAAACAACCAACTCTATTTGAAATAGCTATCGACAAAATTACATAGCTAGTCTTGCCAAGAATAAAGGAAGGGCTTACTTCGCTTCTATAGCTGTCATATTCGTCTTATTAGGAGGGTGCCTATTGAAAGGACACAACATCAGTAGCCACTACTGATAAGGTTGAGGAGTCAAATGCAAAAATCGGGAAGTTACAACTATCTCTCTAGAAGAAAGTGCAGCTACCCTTTACAAAATTGGGAAGGCACCGATTGAAAGGGCTGTCAAAACCGGCTCCGACAATGACTCTAAAACACTTACGACGGTAGCATCATTAGCAAGTGCTGGTAATGTTGAAGAGCCAAATCCTAAAATCGAGGAAATTGGGTAGGTGTCTATTAAACAGCCTCATATTCCAATGCCACTGAGGAGGTGAAAACCAACTCGCTGAAAGACAGTTTAATGGTAGTGGCAACATATATCTCGCTTCCGTTTACCTGCCCTTCGATTATCCGAAACTGATTGAAGAGGCACAAAGAAAAAATAAGAAAATTGTAATAGGTTGTGATGCAAATTTCCACAATATAGCTTGGGGTAGTACAAACAGCTATCGCAGGGGACAATCCCTTATAGACTAAAAACTAATTTGACAATGTTCGGGACCTTATAAGAGAACCGTTTAGGTCAGGAAAATTTTCAACGTCGAAATAAGGAGGATATAAACGACAAAGTGGAAACAAATGCCATGGTTGAATCGTTTGAGGACAGCTACCCTCTATGAGAGCCCAGGAGAAACCGGGGAGATCCGGAAACCTAGAAAGACTCTTCGCAAACTATTTAACCGTGCACGGCGGCAACAAAGCTGGGTGAGAGCCAGCGTTTAAATATGCAGCACTAGCACCACCTCTCTTACATATGACTATAAAATAAATATGAAACTTTATCATTTTTGTAACACTTTGCCACTAAAAATTGCAGTACGAATATATTCGTATTCGTATAATTGCAGGCCAACACAATTGATGCTTCAATTTGTAAATAAACATATGTAGGTATGTATGTATGTACACTGACAGTTTTATGACATTTCATGAGCTTAAAAATTATATAATAATACAATATACTATTATATAATGTTATAATATTTAATATATTTTGTAAATTAATAAGTAGGTACCCCTTTATTTGCAATGTCACTGGTTGTTTACTTAAAGTGGTTTTATTTTTATCAACTCATATTTCGTTTATTAAAAACATATTATCGTTTAATCGTATGATTTTCTACCTAGACCAAATATATTTTGTTGTTCTAAAAATAGAAATAAAACAATGCATGCACAATCATGCACAAACTAGTTTAATCGTACGATTTTCTACCTAGATTTTAATATATTTTGTCGTTTTAAAAATAAATATGTTCCAATTCATTTCGTTCCACTTCAAGTAAACAAGACTGTGCATGCACAAACAAGATCAAAGAACAATCAATCTAGTTTCAACTACAAAGAAGTCAAGTACACTTAACTTAAATACCTTTTAAAAATACAAATCTATTTTTAAATAAAATATTATTTAAAATAAAATAACTTAAAATAAATTATAAAAATTAAAAGTTGTTTTAATTAAAAAAAAGGATTTAAAATCCAAGGACATAAATGGCGCAGTCGGTAGGATACTCGGGTATCCTTGAGTGTTAAAATAAAAACAAAGTGATACTGGATATCTTAATATCCTTAACGAGAAAAGACCTAAATAAAATAAAATTATTAAATTTAAAATATAATGATAAAAATATCGTGAAATACTGAAAATTATTTAAATTAAAAAAAAAAACTAAATAATCATCCTTATTATAAGAAAGGACTTCAAATAAAACTATTAAACTTTAAAATAAAGTGAAAAGAACATTACATATTAAATTGAAATTAAAAAAATCTATCGAACTAAATAATATTTTAATTTCCTTAATGGAAGAAAGGATTTAAAATAAAATGTTTTAAAATAAATCTCTGAAAAATTTAAATATTGAAACAAAATAAAAGAATATAATGACATTTTAAAATTTATTAAAAAAATAAAATACAAAAAAAAAAATATATGTATATAAAAATATAAACATATAAAAAATATATAAAGTTTGAATGAACATTCCAAAATCTGCAAAAAAAAGACGTTAAAAACAATTATTGAAATCACTATTTAAAAGACAAAAGATTTGAGCATCAAAAATTCTATTTTGATTTTGGGTCCAGCGAGAGCAATAAATCAAATACCACATTGGAAATTTGGATCAGCAACACCACCAGCATAATTATTAGTTTTATTGTATGTATTCTTGTGTATGAATGTATTTCTTTTTATTTTTCTGTAAAAATTAAATCTAAATAGTGCAACATATAAATATATATCATTAAAGAAATAAACTTATTTTTTATATATTTTGCCCTCATTGTATTATAAAATATAAGTATACAAAGGTCCTACGATTCCCACGAGACCCTCTAGAAACCATTGTATGCATATATTTAGTTATTTCGGTTCTTAAATTGTTCACTTGTAATAAAATATAAAAAAAATTATTAATAATAAGAAATTTAATTTAGTTTCAAATAAACACATAAATATACTTATATATACAACATATTTGGTTTTACCTTTAATAAAATTGTAATATAATGGCTCAACAGGAATCTAGTTCTATTGCTATAAACCCTCTTAAATACCTTGAAAGACTTCCCGAGTTCGCAGGGAAAAAGACAGATTTATATAATTTTATTGCTCTTGTAGATAGAGTACAACCAGTTCTAGAAAGATATGACGAAATGTCACAGCTTTTATTTGCAGACATAATAAAAAACAGACTAACAGGGAAAGCAAGGGAAACAATAGAAATAAATTTTCATGCTCAAATTTTGGTGAAAGGAACAGCATAGAGGAATTATATGATATGATGAGATCTGTAGTTTTCAAATCAAATGCAGTAGACTTTTATGACGAAATTAAGGAAAATCTAAGAAATTTGAATAACAAAACCGCAATGGTTTTGGGCGTCAACGCTGAATCGGAGCGAATAGCAGCGAATAATATGCGTACAGCCTTGAATATTTTTAAAGAAAAGGTTCCAGAGCCTTTGAAAGCTATTTTAGCTTGCAGGAATCCAGAAAGTCTAGAACAAGCTATTGAGATATTATTTAAGTCTGGCTACGCGTATTATAATTGCAAAAATAATAGACATAGTGAACTTAACTATACTAAAAAATATGATGACAATAGAAAATTTATTGATAGTAATATAACTCAAAAGAAAGGCATAAATAGTAACGTGAATAATAGAGGAATTAACTATAGGAACAATTTTTGTGATAACATTCAAAGCTACAATACCAAAAGAAATGACTTTGCAAAGCACACAAATAGTAATAATACCCATCAAAGCTCTCCTAGTTACTTTTCCCAACCAAATGCAATGCATAGATTCCAAAATAATAGGCATCCACCACAAAACTTTGGAAATAGCTTTCAAAATAATTTCTCGTCTACTAAAAATATGCCTCATCCAGAACCCATGGATGTGAATATGGTTCACCCAGACACATATGGAACCTCAAATCATGACAACGCATTTTCACAACATTACTTTCACGACAGTACTTTTAATAATACACCGCCCCACCCTGAACCGATGGATACAGGTATTTTTTATAATTCTGAATCATTAAGACATACTCAACCACAATTGGTGGAAGAACATAGTTTTAGAAGATTTAATAGTGATCAAGAGTATCATAATTATGACATCCCACAAAATTTTCATATACCGGCCTCTCCGGAGACCTACCGCATATGATAATAAAGGGTGATTTAAAATTTATTGTAGATACTGGAGCAACCCATTCAATTATAAACCCCGGGTTATGTGATCCGAAGTGGAGGATCAGTTCTCCTTCGGTGTCTTTGAAAACATTACGTAATGTCGTAAAAACAAATACCGTGTATCGTGTGCCTTGTTTTGCTGAATTAGGTGGCCAAGAAGATTATATACACTTGATAGAATGCAATTTCCATGACTATTATGATGGTATAATCGGTAACGACATTTTACGAAAATATAATGCAATAATTGATTATGATCGAAATTTTCTACTTATGAATGGTAAAAATATTCCCTTGATTTTTTCAAAGTATCGTACTGTAAAATTTATAACGAATGTGGAATGTGGCTTAGCACATTTCAAAGGGTATCGCTCACCAAGTGGAAATGTGATTCTAGAAGAAGGCATATATGACGTTGAAAATTTCAAAGTAGAAATAAAGACTAGTTACAAGTGTCCAGATGTAATACATCTTGGACAACATGATTCGTGGCCAGTGACCCCAGAAAACTATCACTTAATAGACGATAAGATTACAAATAATTTATCTACTAACTTACCTTTGCTTGATCAGATAAGGTTACATCACCTTAATTGTGAAGAAAAAAGTAAATTATTAGACCATCAAATTCGCCTTATTCCGCCCCAATTTGGATTGTTCCCAAAAAGGACGATGCCAGCGGTGAGAAAAATGGCGACTTGTTGTAGACTACCGCAAAATCAATGAAATTACAGTAGATGATAGGTATCCTATACCCAATATTGATGAGATATTGGGTAAGTTAGGCAGATGTTTATACTTCACTACTCTCGACTTAGCTAAAGGCTTTCACCAAGTGGAGATAGATGAAAGAGACATCCATAAGACAGCTTTTTCTGTTGAAAATGGTCATTATGAATTTCTTCGAATGCCATTCGGTCTTAAAAGTGCTCCGGCTACTTTTCAACGTCTCATGAACAACATTTTAAGCGGTTTGATTAACAAAATATGTTTTGTCTATTTAGACGATATTGTAATTTTCTCCACTTCTCTAGATGAACATCTTAATTCACTTAAATTAGTTCTCAATCGTCTAAAAGAAGCTAACTTAAAAATACAAATCGACAAATGTGAATTTCTCAAGCGCGAAACTGAATTCCTTGGACATGTTATAACTCAAAGGGGCATAAAGCCAAATCCAAAGAAAGTGGAATGCGTTGTTAACTACCCTCTTCCAAAGACACCTCGTCAAATTAAACAATTTCTTGGACTTAGCGGATACTATAGGAAATTTATTAAAGACTATTCTAAGATAGCAAGACCTATGACGAAGTATCTAAAAAGTAACTCTAAATTGAACGTTGAAGACCCTGAATATATTAAAAGTTTTAATACATTAAAACAACTGCTTGTCAACGATCCACTACTAGTTTACCCGAATTTTTCAAAATTATTTGTACTGAATACAGATGCAAGTAATTTTGCTCTCGGGGCCGTTTTGTCTCAAGAGGGCCATCCAATTTGCTACGCAAGCAGGACCTTAAATGACCACGAAGTGAACTATAGCACGATAGAAAAGGAACTGCTTGCAATAGTTTGGGCCGTAAACTATTTCAGACCCTACTTATTTGGCAGGAAGTTTCACATCCATACAGACCATCAGCCATTACAATGGTTATTTTCAATAAAGGAACCGAATAGTAGGTTAGTGAGATGGAGACTAAAACTTGAGGAGTATGATTATGTCATTAAATATAAGAAAGGAGAAACTAACGGAAATGCCGATTCATTATCGCGAATTGTACCGGAAGTTAACTTAACAGAACAACAACTTAATTCTATTTCTATAAGCAGATTATCAATAAATTTTTATAGGCATCAAATTATAATAAACAAGACTGACTGTGGACCTATGAGTGTTGAAAGTAAGGAGATATTTAACAGGAAAAGGATAATCATTTCCATTACTATTGCCGAGCTGGATGAAAACAAAATGTTATCATTGATACAGAACCATTTTGACCATTCCAAATTGAATGCCGTTATTATCAACGATGATAATATATACGGAATATTCACACAGACCTTAAATAAATATTTCGGAGAAAATTCAAGATTTATAGTTATTAGATGTAAGAAAATTCTTACAGACGTAATAGACGAAAATCAATTGACCGAATATATAGAGAAAGACATCATAAAAATAACCATAGGGGAATAAATGAGAACTTTTGCCAGATGAAGGATATTATCTATCATCCAAAATTAAAACTTCGTATAACACAGTTTATAAATAACTGCGATATTTGTAATAAGGAGAAATATGATAGAAATCCTATTAAGCAGAAATTTAAAATTACGGAAACTTCAGATGGACCAGGGCAAGTAGTGCATATGGACGTTTTCTATAGTTTAGGAAAGTCTTTATTTTTAACATTTATAGACAAGTTCTCTTAATACGCGCAAGCTATTAAAATTGAAAATCGCACTTGGATTGAGTTCAAAAGAGCCATTGCACAGTATCTAAGCATCGTTGGTCACGTTAAAAAAATTGTAACAGATAACGAGTTGGGATTAAAGGCCCTTCCATTTAGGGAATTTCTTAGGGAGAACGACATTCAGATTCATTATACATCAAACAATAATCATTCCTCAAATTCAGATATAGAACGCTTGCACAACACTATAAATGAGCACATAAGATTACTTCGACATGATCCAAATAGGGATATAGATTCTGTAGAGGAAAAACTGTACAAGATAATAATGTTTTATAATAATTCTATACATTCTTCTACTGGATACAAACCATCAGATTTCTTCAATGGAAAAATAAAAAGCGAAGAATATCCACAAATAAAAGAAAAGCTAGTTCGAATAAAGGAGAAAGTAGTAGATAAATTGAATATGTTGCGAGAAGATTGTGAATTGCGAACGGGCCAAGTCTATATAAAACAAGACAGGGGAGGAAAAAACTATTCAAAGTTCAAAAAGGTAAATGTAGAAAGATTTGATGAAGACCATGTAATTACTGATAATGGCTATAAATATTATAAATCTCATTTAAAAAGACGAAAACTTTTTAATTCACAATGATTATTAAATGTAAAACCTAAATATTCATGTAGATTTTTCTAAATGCCAAAATATTTGAAATAATAAATATGTTGAACTATTTTCTTATTAAAAGTGTATTATTATTCTTATTATCATTGTAAGATGAATTTGTGTAAATATGTATATATATGTTAATATTTTCTATTTTTTTATATTTATATTACATTTTTGTATACGTTATCATACCATGTTTAAAATTTTAAGAATAATTTTTTGGAAATTATTATTGTTAAAATATCTTGAAATAAATATAATTTATTATGTTATTTATGTTATATATTTAATTGTATTTAACTTATTAATTTTTAAGTTTCGTCGGAGCCTCAATCTAAGAATAGGGGAGTTATATATAATAATACAATATACTATTATATAATGTTATAATATTTAATATATTTTGTAAATTAATAAGTAGGTACCCCTTTATTTGCAATGTCACTGGTTGTTTACTTAAAGTGGTTTTATTTTTATCAACTCATATTTCGTTTATTAAAAACATATTAATCGTATGATTTTCTACCTAGACCAAATATATTTTGTTGTTCTAAAAATAGAAATAAAACAATGCATGCACAATCATGCACAAGCTAGTTTAATCGTACGATTTTCTACCTAGATTTTAATATATTTTGTCGTTTTAAAAATAAATATGTTCCAATTCATTTCGTTCCACTTCAAGTAAACAAGACTGTGCATGCACAAACAAGATCAATGTATGTATGTATGTATGTATGTATGTATGTATGTATGTATGTATGTATGTAAAGTCTCTATCTGTCATTTCCATGAAAATAAGATTTTGATGGCAAAATATCTCGCATCAGTGACATCAATTTCAAAAGAAAAAATCTTTTTTGGCAAATTTATAACAATTTTAAAGTTTCTCTATCTTAAAAAAAAATTCAATGCAAAACTCTATCTTATCCAAAAATTGCTTAAAACGCTATTATTTTAGACAATTTTCTGTTGAAAAAAAGTGTTTTTACGAATTTGGACATGCTGAAACAAATCCGTAAAAATATTTTTGAATATCTTATAACATTGATTTTGGACCAAAACTTTAAAATTTCTTTTTCAACAATTTGGTTTATATTATTTCATTAAATTTCATAAAATATAATATTTATTGATATTAAATTAAATAAAAAATTTATATTTCTATGAAAAATTCTCTAATGAAGGTTGAAAATAAAACTTCGTAGAAAAAAGCTCTACCTGATATAAATTTGTGAATAATTTTGCAAATAATGCAAAATTTTATTTTTTTTATGTAACGATTTACAATATGGTCGTAATAATATATTGTAAAAGAAAAAAATCAAAAATCTTTACAAACTAGTGAAATAAACAGTTTTTTGCTCTCCTGAAAACTAGTGTTATTTTAGATAGAGACTATTGAATATAGTCCCTCGATATATTTTTAATGTATAGTTTTTTATTTAACTTTATAAAATTTAATAACTTTCATAAATATACTATTAAAATGTAATTAATCTTTAAATTGTAGAACTATACACAAATATATAGCATGCTTATGTAAATATTGCGAATATTCAGGAGGCAATTCTAAATATTATCGCCGGCTCGTTGTTTTTCCCTTTCGACTTAGAATTATACTGTTTAGTTATGACAAAACACTCCATAATAGTTTTAAATTGTAACATCAATATTTTCAAAAAACAATGAATAAATTTGCAGTTAGCAGTTGCAAAACAAAAATTTTATTGCTGCTAGGAAAAACTCAGCGCAAATAAAAATATAATCAATACTAGCCATATTATTTGAGTGTGCTCTACTATAGCAAAAAAATATATTTTTTCTTGTACAACAAACAAGACATTAATACTGTTCATTCGTGCTGCTAGAAATTGCTGTGTAACGTCGCAATTTTTCTAGTTAAACATAAAAACAGAACGGCAATATTAAGTAGGAATGTTGAATAACATTGAAAAAGTTTAAATATTTTTATTATGACGAGTGATAAATATGTGTATTTTGCGGCAAATGCTGACTAATATATTAGTGAAAGTAAACACTGGGGAGAGCATTCCATAAAGCCTCTTAGAATGATGTCAGTGGGTAGAACCACGAAGATCCTATAGGGTGACCCTGATGAGAGGTAGACGAAAAATCTCCTCACAATGAGCAAGCACAGGATTAGATAGATAGATAGATAGATAGATAGATAGATAAATAGATAGATAGATAAATAGATAGATAAATTGATAGGTAGATAGATAGATAGATAGATAGATAGATAGATATATAGATAGATAAATTGATAGATAGATATATATATAATATATATATATATATATATATATATATATATATATATATATATATATATATATATATCTATTATATATATATATATAGATATATATATATATACATATATATATATATATATATATATATATATATATATATATATATATATATATATATATAATATATATATAATATATATATATATATATATATATAGATAGATAGATAGATAGATAGATAGAAAGATAGATAGATTGATAGATAGATAGGTAGATAGAAAGATAGATAGATAGATATATATATATATATATATATATATATATATATATACATATATAGATAGATAGATAGATAGATAGATAGATAGATAGATAGGTAGATAGATAGATGGAAAGATAGATAGATAGACAGATAGATAGAAAGATAGATAGATAGATAGATAGATAGATAGATCTATTCAGACAAATGTAGAGCATGTAGAGAGGACAGTTAAACTCTGGACCACTTTCTTTTCAACATTCTGCATTCGTAGAAATTAGATCCAAGTCTCTTGGAAGTAATGTTATTCCGGAAATAAGAAGATTCTTAGGAATTACGTTCTGAGTTTCTAAACACTGAAAAAAAATCATTCAGTAAACTTTTTTCACGATAAGGAGCGCACAACTGGCTCGATAGCGGCTTAGGTGCATTTCCTCCTATCAACCAAACCTTCAAAAGCGAAAAAGTACCAAAACATCCCCTTTTATAGGACTCTACATACCTAATGGCCCTTATTCTGCACTTCAATTCGATTCGAATCTCCGTCACATAAACAACAACTTACAAAATCGTAGGTACGATCGTAACGCAGAATATAAACATTCTTAAAGAATTGAAACGAGAAAGTATTGCTTCTTCGTTTTCTTACGATTCAGTTTTTTGTTAGAATACCTTTTCTCGATCGTTGCATAACTGAATGCGTAAACGTAATCGAAATGTTTCTTTTTTCAATATTATCAATTCAAAAGGTTCCTTTTTTAAATCAAAAAGTTTCCTTTTATGGGTTCTCACATAATTCCGACTTTACACATTTAATTTCATTCAGTTCAATTTTATAGAAAATTCATACATTACCTTTTGTAGAACGAAAAAGAACCAAGTCGCCTTTTATATGTTCTTGTCTAATCCGGGCTCTATATACCTAAATTCATGTTTCTAGGTTCAATATTATAGAAAATTCAGAAGGTACCTTTTGGAAAACAAAAAAAGTATCAAAAGTTCCCTTTTATTGGTTCTAACCTACTTATCATGTTTCTATGTTCAATATTATAAAAAATTCAAAAAGTGCCTTTTGAAAAACAGGATAGTGCAAAAAAATCCCGTCTTTTTGAATTTTCTATAATATTAAATCTAAGAAAATAAAATTAAGTATGCAGAGCCTGGATGAAGTGAGAACCCATCTTTATGAATGAAATAATTGATATTGCGACACCGACAATTCCGTTATTTTAATGTACTCTTTTTTGTGACGTCAACAGTGCTTGCTTTGCTATGTTTTAAATGTAAAATACTTACTTTTTACATGAAATTTGAAAACAAATAGTGAAAAAAATAAAAATAAGTAAATTAAAAATTAAAATGTAGTGTCCAGTCAAAAATTGCAATAATAATAATAATAAATCAAAATCATGTGCAATAATTTTTTTAACTTTCCTACAAAACTTAGCTTATTAAAGCAATGGATAAGTTTTTGTTGCCGCAATAAAAAAATTGACGTTAAAACGTCTAAAATCAGCATGAAGCATTTCAAAACCGAAGACTTTGGAAACAATTTACAATTCGAAATGGGTTAGTATGAAGCTTAATTCCCAAATGATTTCTGTAATATATAGATTAGTCGCTATTATATTTTCCCATAATATAATTATAGTTGTATCGTGATATTTTCCAATATTGTCTTCAAAAATATATGGGAAATTCTCTTTTTAATTTGGATTTTAGGGATCAAACAAACGATGAAAAGATAATGACTTGAATTTTAATATAGCAATAATAATTAAAGGTAGAATTACCTGAACGTTGCTGTCCACGTACTGTAACGTAACGTTACCACGTTTGTGCACTTATAGAACATTTAAAAACGTAACGCTTGTCTTGGATATAAACACAATAATTTAAGCCTTTAGGCGTTTTTTTAATATAAAGGTAATTAGCAATAACTTGCCTTTTTTTGTTATTTCTTTAAGACTATTTATTTAGGTATTTAAAAAAATCAAAAATTATAAAAAGCAAAAATAAATTACATAAATATTCAATCAGCTGTTCGAAACAGTGATGGTTATTGAGAGGCACTTTCTATAAAATGGTTAAGTAGAAAAAGTACCAAAATTAAAAAATATATATGTATAAGTAATAGTGTTTAACTCATCAAGCTTTTTTTAGAAAGAAACTTTTTTTTAGAAAGTATTGAAAAATTTAAAGCTACCTTTACTTGCACTTGCAAAATTGAAAGTATCGAGCTATATAAATTGAATGAAATGCAAATCAATGATTTTAAAAATATACATTTTTAAACTAACGTCTGTATTTAATAAGATGGATCTCTCGAATTTATACCATATGAAAGCACAAATTGTTATCTACAAAATTTTATGTAATATGAAGTAACGTTATATCGACATATTTTTCAGATAACAAAGATAACGCGTGGTTCTATAATTATAATTAGAAAGTGTTTTAAACAGTTTAACTTTGATTTATTAGAGTTTAATACGTTATTAACGTGTTTTCTATAAAATTTTATGTATACACATTACTAACATCACATATGCATCCTAAAAATTTAAAAGGTTTATTAAATTTAAGCATAATAATAAAAAAAAATCAAATTTGTGCATACAAATAAAAAAAGTATGAAAAATTTGTACCACAGTTCTATTCTACATACAAAAGTGCCATCACTGTTCTACAAATGTCACGTAAAAACGTTATAAAATTATATTATATACAGGTTGAAACGTTACGGCTACATTTCGGTAAGCATTTTCATTGTCTTTCCTTAATCAAAAACGATCAGCTGACACGTTTTCTTACAATTACAGTACGTTGCGCTTGTGTAATTCTATCTTATTAAAGTTAAATATTCCTAATAACATAAAACATAAAATGCATTTTATTTTATTACATATAAATAAGTTTTAAACATAATTATTTACTTTTCTATTATAAATCACATACAATTTTCATATCATACAATCAGTTCTAGGCACTGATGACATCACTGAGCTTAGAGAACTTTTTTAAGAGAGCCATGTCGCCATCTGCGTTTATTTCTTTATGCAGTCAGCTGATAATTTTTTCTTAATTCGCCTGGTTTACGTAGCTATCAAAGTTTGTTATTGTTAACATTTTTATACCCTGCACCACTTTAATGAGGAGGGTATATTGGTTTTGTGCTGATGTTTGTAACGCACAATAATATTGTTTCTAAACCCACCTTAAAGTATACCAATCGGCTCATAATCATTTGCTGATTATGAGCCGAGGAAAAAAAGAGGGAAATAATTCAGTAACTTCTAAACGGTTAATCAGATTTTAATGAAATTTGGTATGCACAAAGAGGAGGTGTTGTCGAGTTTAAGTTTTGAATTTAAAAAAAATATATCTCCTCATCGAGCACTATAAAAAATGTCGTCGTAGCAGTAAAATATCTCTTATAGTTTATGAGATATTCGCATTTTAAAATTAAAATTTTTACCGTCCTTACTTCAGTTTTTTGATAATAGCGGGTCCAAATATTCCCGATTTTCGCCATTTTTTTTATTCAAGCAGTGAAAGAATTATGTAAAAATCATGACTGAGTCTAAAGTTATAGGCGATTTTTTGCCATTTTTTTTGGGAAAAAATTATCTTTTTCTTTTTAAGTTATCTAAAAAGTTTCTAAGAAGATGTAAGTATATAGAATTTATACTTTTTGGAAAGCTGACTTTACATAAAATACGATAAATGAAATAAAATCTAAAATTTTTTGATACCGAGGGGACCAGGTTCATTCAAAAAACCCTATTTTATATGGAAAATTAAATTTTGAGCAAGAATTCTCAAATCGCATAGTCGATATCAAATTATAGTGACCTGTTTTATATGACCCAATATGTTCTTAATTATTTTGTAACGGGTTTTGATAACCCCGCCCCTGGTATGGATATAATCCCATTTTTGGGATTTTTAAAACTTTTTTGGGAATTCCGGGATTTCTAATAAGAAAATTCGAAATTTTTATTTAATTAAAATTGCAATCCAAATTACAATTTTTATTGCAATTTTAAAAATTTGTATCTTCACAAAAAAGTATTCCGCGAATTTTTAAATTTTCAAAAATTATATACAGTTTTGAAAAATAGACAAAATTACCTTTCCATTGATATATAACATGACTACCTAATGTTTTTTAAGTGACAAATTAATAAGGGAAAACTCAACATCTTTTAGAGAATTTATCTATCACTGTTATTTTCATCCTTAAATTTGTTACATATATTAAAAAATATTCAGGTATTATTTTTATACCCTTCACCTTCGTGAGAAGGGTATATGTATATAAGTTTGTCATTCCGTTTGTAATTTCTGAATATAATTTTCCGACCCTATAAAGTATATATTCTGTATCCTTATAGATAGCGGAGTCGATTAAGCCATGTCCGTCTGTTGAAATCAGGTTTTAGAGGTCTTCAATAATTCAGTTAGACATGTTTTCGAGAAGATCGCTATTTAAAATCAGCAAAATCGGTTGTAGGGGTACATCCCTTTTTATAACTGTAAATTTTAATTTCATATTCATTGATTTTAAAATAATAGATTGTCAATTATTATATTCAAGAATTTTCATAAAAATATAATATACGCACTTGAAAACATTAAATTTAAAATAAAAAACACAAATTTATTTATTTAAATATAACGACTACAATTGGCGATCCAGCAATTTAATATTATAAATAAATCAAAAATAAAGAAAAACAAACCTAATTATTTGGGAATTGGCTCAGAGATTTAATCTTATCAAGATCTTAGATTTCCAAATATCAAGATCATCAAAAAAAATATTATTTATCAAGATTATCAAACAAGATCATCAATCAAGATCATAAGTTAAGATCATCAATCAATTTCACCGTTCAATTTCCTAAAAACAGACAATCATTAAGCACGAAACCTGAATTAGAGTCAAGATCCCTAAATAAAATATCCCGCTTCAACCAACTATAAATATCGGTCAAAGATTTACCTGAACTTGTAAAAAAAACAGAAATAAGTATATTATATTATATTTATTTTAAGTTACCTTTAGTATATACATACATCCAAATACATACACGTTGTTAAATCAAATCAATATACTACATTCGTTGTTGTTACTTGTTTGTTTATTGTTTGTTAATCGTTGTTAATTGTAAACTTTCCCTTCGGAAACCATGTTTGTACACTCTCCCAATTCAACACGTCCAAATTGTACGTCACAACCCAATTTAACAGATAATTCTGACAACATCAATACTGAAACTGGAACATTGACTGAATTAGATAATCGTTCGACTCCTACTTGTCCTCAGTCTAATATTGAAATTTGTTCTACCACTATTAAACTTCCCCAATTTTGGACAAATTGTCCGGAAGCGTGGTTTATCCATGCTGAAATGCAATTTGCAAATAGGAAAGTAACACAGGACATTACTAAATATGAGTATGTTGTTACTGCTTTACCGCAAGATGTAATAGTAACTGTACTTGACATTATACAGAAACCTCCTTCAGGTAATCGTTACGATCATTTAAAGAAAATCCTTATTGAAAGGCATTCTATGAGTGAAAATACAAAATTAGATAAAATATTGTCTGATTCTGAGATGGGAGATCAAAAACCATCTGAATTTTATAGGTCATTAGCTTTACTTGGGAATTCAAATTTTAGTCCCGACGTGTTAAGAAAAATATGGTTAAGAAAATTACCAAATAACATAAATGTTGTCTTGACTGGTTCCAATTTAACAGATATCAACGAATTAACACGCTTAGCTGATAACATATGGGAAGTGCTACAGGGTAATAAGATAGCAAGTATTAGAGACACTACTCCAATACATTCTGCAAATTCGTATAGTCTAGAAAAGGTTGTTGAAAATCTAGTACAAGCTACTACCAATATTTGTAATAGCTTCAATAATCTTTCATTAGACGTAGCTTCAATAAAAAATCAGTTAGATGGACAACAGTACAGACCCTTAAATAGGCGATTAAGTAGGAGCAGATCTCGTCCTAGATCTACGAATAGAGACTGGATTTGTTGATTCCATTACAGATACGGTAGTGAAGCAAGAAGGTGTGAACAACCTTGCTCTTATTATAGACAAAAAGAAGATTCAAAAAACTAACTGGACCCACTATCGAGGCGACAGATAATGGGAGTTTGAACTTGTCAACACGTCGCCTTTTTCTTTATGATAAGAATAATAAAATAAAATTTTTAATTGACAGTGGGGCAGATATATCTGCCCTTCCATCTTCAAAATTTAAAAGTCATAAGACTACTTCTGACATTGTTCTGACAGCAGCAAACGGTTCAAATATATCAACATTTGGTAAGAAAATGTTGAATGTAGATTTAGGATTACGACGCGAGTTTCCCTTTGTTTTTATTATTGCTAACATTGAAAAGCCTATAATCGGAGCGGACTTTTTACACAAATAGGGACTTTTAATTGACATAAAAAATAAAACGTTAATTGATCCCTTAACTAAATTATCTATAAATACAGTGTCACGCTACTGTAAAATTTCTTTACCAAAAGTTTTCGCCGTTGATAATCAATACACTAGTCTACTTAAACAGTACCCTTCATTAATATCTGAACCTGATTACACAAAACCAGTTAAACATTCAACGGTACATAGTTAGCAACCAACGGCCCGTTACCATTCACCAAACCTAGACGCTTAGATCCTATTAAATATAAAGTTGCTAAAAGTGAATTTGATTTTCTTGTAAAATCTGGCATTTGCAGACCTTCAAATTCATGTGCAGCATCTGCACTGCATTTAGTTCCGAAAAAGGACCCAAATTATTGGCGACCATGTGGTGATTTCCGACGACTCAATTGTATCACAGTGCCTGATAGATATCCACTTCCACACATACACGACCTCAACATAAACATGACAAATAAGAAAATTTTTTCAAAACTTGATTTAGTAAGAGCTTACCATCAGATTCCTATGGCAGAAGAAGACATTTTTAAAACAGCAATCACCACACCATTCGGACTATTTGAATTTGTACGAATGCCTTTTGGTTTAAGGAACTCGGCACAAACTTTCCAGAGGTTTATTAATGAAGTCTTTAACGGACTTGACTTTGTTTTTGCTTACATTGACGATGTACTGATTGCTAGTGAAAACGAGGAAGAGCATATAGGTCATTTAAAATTAGTTTTCGAACGCTTAGACGAATATGGATTAAGCATTAAACCAGGAAAATGCACTTTGGAGTTCCCAGTATAGATTTTCTTGACACAATATATCAAGTGATGGAATTAAACCATCAGAGGAGAAAATATCGGCAATACACAATTTTGAACGACCAAAGACTGTGAAACAAATTCAGAAGTTTATAGGAATGGTAAACTATTACCATAGATACATCCCAAAGTTAGCAGAATTATCAAGTCCAATTCACTTAATGATAACACAGGCACTGAAAACTAAAAAGAAAACTGTTGAATGGAATAATGAAAGTTTAAAGGCCTTTGAAACTATTAAAGATCAATTCGCTTCAAGTATCTTATTGAATCATTTTAATAACAAAGCTAAATTGACTTTAACTGTTGATTCTTATAATATTGCAGTTGGTGGAGTTTTACAACAAATACATAATGAAATTCCCAAACCATTAGCATTCTTTTCGAAGAAATTATCCCCATCTGAATCCAAATATAGCACTTTCGATCGAGAGCTTTTAGCAATCTATCTAAATATTAAACATTTTAGACATATGTTAGAAGGAAGGACATTTACAGTTTACACTGACCACAAGCCTTTAATTTTCGGTTTAAATTCAAAAACAGAAAGAAGTCCACAACAATCAAGACATCTAGAATATATCTCTCAATTTACCAATGATATTAAACATATAAATGGGGACTCAAACGTTGTAGCAGATACACTATCTAGAGCATTCGAGTTAGACGCCTTTCAACAGTCAGATATAATTCTGAAAGTTTTATACGATGAGCAATAGAAGGATGTAGAACTCAAAGACATTTTGAAAGACAAGAACAGACACCTTAATTTGAAACAAGTGAACGTTCCACTATTTAATGTTTGTTTATGGTGCGAAACTTGTCAAGAGACAACAAGATCTTTTGTTCCGAATACTTTACGCAAAATAATTTTTGAAAAGTTACACTTAATTTCTCATCCAGGTATTAGAGCTACTCGTCGTCTAATTTCTCATCGTTATTTTTGGCCAAACATGAATAAGGATATAAATTTGTGGTCTAAGCAATGTGTAAATTGCCAGAAGTCAAAAGTAAATAGATACACCAAATCACCTGTAATGAAAATAGATATTCCTAGAGGTAGATTTGAACACATTCACCTTGACATAGTCGGTCCACTTCCTCCATCTCGAAACCATAGATAAATTTTAACAATCATTGATCGTTTTACGCGGTGGCCAGAGGCATATCCACTCAAGGATATTACAGCGTTGACAATAGCCCAGACATTTTTCAGGTATTATATAAGTCGTTTTGGAATACCTCTTAAGATAACTAGTGATCAGGGTACCCAATTTACATCGAAAATTTTTACGGAACTATTAGGTCGTCATAAAATTATAACCACTCCTTATCACCCACAAGCAAACGGTATAGTAGAAAGATTCCATCGACAGTTAAAGGCAACAATTATGGCTAATGAAAACTCTGAAAATTGGTATGATATTCTTCCGGTGGCTTTACTCGGTCTCAGATCAGTATTCAAAGAAGATTTGAAAGGAACTTCTGCTGAAATGGTGTATGGTCAAAACATTAGATTACTTGGAAGTAGTAGTTTCGAACATGGAAGAAACTTCTTATGATTTTTTAAATAAATTAAAAGAATATTTTAAAAATGTTCGTTCTAATTTATCACATCACAAAAGTAGTAATAATGATATATATGTACCTAAAGATCTTTCTACTTGCAAATACGTATTTGTACATGTTGATCAAAAGAGGTCCTTGCAAACACAATTTGAAGGACCGTACAAAGTAATTGAAAAAGATAAAAAAGTTTCAAGTTAGATGTGGATGGTAAAATAAAAACGATTTCTATAGACAAACTAAAACCTGCATACATAGAAAACACTAACATCAATAATACTATACAAAAACCCAAAAAAAGTGTTGCATTTAATTTATTAAATGTTAATCTTTCTGAAGGGGGAGTATTGTAGGGGTACATCCCTTTTTATAACTGTAAATTTTAATTTCATATTCATTGATTTTAAAATAATAGATTGTCAATTATATTCAAGAATTTTCATAAAAATATAATATACGCACTTGAAAACATTAAATTTAAAATAAAAAACACAAATTTATTTATTTAAATATAACGACTACATCGGTCTATAAATAACGGAGACAACCTCTGAAAATTTCATCAAAAAAGCCACATTTTTCGAAATTCTCTGATTGGCTGGATGAATGCGTAGAAGTTGCTATTTGCGTATCAACTGTTGGTGCTCCCTGTAAGCAGTATGAGGATTTGAGCTCAAAATCAAAGAAGAAAAGATTATCAACTTCACTAGAAACCTTATCTAACGAAGAAGTTTCGGACACTTTTAAAGCATTGTTAAGAAAAGAAAAACTGCCTTTGGATGCCATAAAAATTGCAAATATTCTTCCAACCGCATCACCAAGACGACTGAAAATAATTGTAAAGAGTATACCCACACCATCATCTGATGCAACGTTCACTGAGGAAGAAGCTATTGCGCTTATGTTGCAGCTGGGATTAAGTCGTGATAACTACATAACGTTAAGAAAGGCGCTATCTGAAAAAGGATGGGATGTTTTACCATCATATGACAAAATAAATGAAAAGAAGAAAAGCATTATACCATCTTCTATTGAAATAACTGATCGGAAGGCTGTTATTGGACTCGGCGATCTACTCGAAAATACTGCTTTAAGGATTGCTTCTGACTTTTCTTCAGACCAACTAAAAAAATAAATTCTTGTGATCTTCAACTCATTTGTAAGTGGGGATGTGATG
Source organism: Lucilia cuprina (assembly GCF_022045245.1). Lineage (NCBI taxonomy): Eukaryota > Metazoa > Arthropoda > Insecta > Diptera > Calliphoridae > Lucilia > Lucilia cuprina. Next base: position 48,794,894 of record NC_060952.1, on the reverse strand, counting down.
GATTATTAGCATCTTCCGAGTATAAAAGTGTATTTATGGCATCGCTAGTTCCATTAAGAATCAACCAGTTTTGATGATATTTGGAAGAATTCGACTCCAGGATCCAAAGCTTTTTGTAGGCCAATAAGCTTTGAGTATATAAAGGAATCCAAAACAACAACGCAAGATTTGAAAAATCGTATTGAAGCAGAAATTAAAAAATTGGAACCTATAACAATCGAAGTAGAAAATTATTCGTTTAACATGTCCTATGATTTAAAACTTACAATGATTGATGGGAAAGTTGGAAATGCCATTACAGGAACATCATCTACTTGGCACTGCTACATATGTGGTAATTAAAAATCAGAATTTTCGAATATTTCCAAGCAAAGGTCAATAAATGAGGAAAGATTACAATTTGGAATATCCCCCCTACATGCTCGCATACGATTTCTGGAACATTTTTTACATTTAGCATATGATTTAAAGTACAGAAGCATACTGGAAAATACAAACGAAAGTGCAAATAACAATAAGGAGTTAATGGAAATGAGAGCCAGTGAGAAAAGAAGAATTTAAAAAGCGGGTGGGATTAAATATTGATAAACCACTCACAGGATATGGAAACACAAACGATGGTAATACCGCTAGACGTTTTTTCAAACATTTTGAAACTACTTCCGAAATAATCGGAATTAATATGGATTTACTGCAAAAGGTCGATAAATAGCAAGCATAAAGTGAACGCAACAAAATTTGGAGAGTATTCTACAAAAGCTTCTAAATTACTTTTGGAATTATATCCTCGGAAAGAAATGACACCTACAGTTCACAAGATATTATGTCATGGAAAGGTCATCATAGAACATAATATTATGCCTTTAGGAGAGCTACAGAAGAACCCCAAAAATCGAGGAATAGAGACTTTAAGCATATTCATCAGTTTAGCTCAAGGAAGTGTTCTAGGCAGTCTAAAAATGAAGATATTTTTAATAATATGATTATATCTTCTGATCCTGTTTTAGCTACTATAAGGAAACGTAGGATTTTCTACAAAACGTTAGCATTTGAAAATATTTATGAATTTAAAGATTTACTTTATCTTTTAGATATGGACTACTGTGATACCTATTATTTTACGAAATTATTTTAATTTATAAAAAAATATATAAAGACTATTTTTATATAAAATAAATACTTGTTAATTTTTTTAGGGATAAAGAATAAAAGATTAATCGTAAAAAGTGGCTGTAAAAATTCATAAAATTTTAGGTAGTAAAACATGCCTAACAAATGTATGGATGAAAATAATAATACTAGGTAAATTTTGTAAAAGATGTTGAGTTTTCGCTAATTAATTTGTCATTTGAATATTAAAAAAATCGCGGAATACTTTAAAAAAATAAAAAATGTGTTTTATTCAGTTTTTGCAATTAAAATTTTATTTATGAATATTTTTTGATGAAATTTTACAGTTAGGTAGATTTTTTACTCAAAGTCCAAAATTAAATAAAAATTTCGAATTTTCTTATTAGAAATCCCGAAATTCTCAAAAAAGTTTTAAAAAATCCCAAAATGGGATTTTTTGTTTTTTGCCTATTATATCCATACCAGGGGTGGGGTTATCGAAACCCGTTACAAAATGATTAAGAACATATTGGGTCATATAAAACAGGTCACTATAATTTGATATCAACTATGCGATTTGAGAATTTTTGCTCAGAATTGAATTTTCCATAAAAAATAGGTTTTTTTTGGATGGACCTGGTCCCCTCGGTATCAAAAATTTTTAGGTTTTGTTTCATTTATCGTATTTTACGTACGATAAATGAAACAAAAAGTGTAAATTCTACATACATCTTCTTAGAAACTTTTTAGATAACTTAAAAAGATATTTTTTCCCAAAAAAAAATGGCAAAAAATCGCCTATAACTTTGGACTCAGTCATGATTTTTACATAATTCTTTCACAGCTTGAATAAAAAATGACGAAAATCGGGAATATTTGGACGCGCTATTATCAAACAAGTTAGAGTGCTATATTCGGCAGTGCCGAATCTTAAATACCCTCCACCAGCTACTTTTATGTTATTACTTTTCTAATTGATCAAATATTTGTAGAAATAAGTTCTCTCATGTCTTTAATAGAAAAAATTCCAAAAGTTAAATCTATTACAATTTTAAGATTTATTGTGTGAAAGATTTAGAGATTTTCAAAATACAAATACATATATAATTATGTTCTACACAAAATTTTGTTCAACACAAATTGATAATGCTCTTTAAATAATATAGGAGAAATAAAAATATACAAAACTAATATTTTTGCCAAATTATGTATCAATAGCTTAATTTGGTAATAAGTAATGTGCGTTTAAGAGATTTTCGTAAAAGGACTTTGTATGGGAGCTATGCCCAGTTATGTATATAAAGGCAAAATTTCAGAATTCTGTATCTATATCATTACTTGGTAATAAATATTGTGAATCTAAGTGATTTTCTGGACCTAATATGAGAGCTATGACCAAATAGGGACCGATCGTAAAACAATTTTATAGTGAATTTATGTACATAACAGCAATATTTTTAATAAATGTATGGATATCAATGCTTGGTTATGAGTTATGTGCGTTTTTTCTGATTTTCGAAAGGGAACCTTGCTATGATCAATTATGGAGCGATCGGAAAAACACTTCTCAATATTATTTCTCTATATATGAGCAACACTTGTGCCAAACTTTATATGAATATTTTAATTTAGTAATGATTTTATTATTAAGATATCGAATCTTAATTTAGTAATGAGTTATGCGTGTTTAAGTGATTTTCGGGAGGGGACCTTGTGTGGGAGCTATGACCAATTAGGGACAGATCCAAAAAAACATTCATTGTAATATTTCTGTATATAAGATCATTATTTGTACCAAATTTTATATCCATATCTTAATTTAGTAATGAGTTATGCGCGTTTAAGTGATTTTCGGGAGGGGACCTTGTATGGAAGCTATGACCAAATATGGACCGATCAAAAAAATCTTTCATTGTAATATTTCTGTATATAAAAGCAATACTTGTACCAAATCGATATCTTGATTTATTAGTGAGTTATGCGCGTTTAAGTGATTTTCGGGACCTTGTATGGGAGCTATGACCAATTATGGACCGATCCATAAAAACTTTCATTGTAATATTTCTGTATATAAGAGCAATACCTGTACTAAATTTTATATCGATATCTTAATTTAGTAATGAGTTGTACGCGTTTAAGTGATTTTCGGGAGGGGACCTTGTATGTGAGCTATGACCAATTATGGACCCACCAAAAAAAGTTTTCCTCTGAATAAATTCTATTGTCACAAAATTTTAATTTCTAAAATTTTGTGGAGATATCGACATTGCGACGGAAGTTATTAACAAAAAACCAAATTTCCGGGAATTTGTACTTTTGTATGGAAGGTATATGAAATTGTGGACCGATTCTGGCGATTTTACTCAGAGATTAAGCTCTTTTGTGGAAACGGATGTATGCCGATTTTTATGGAATTATCTTGCATAGTTTTCGAGAAAATTACATCAGATTTGTAAAAAGTGCCTATTTTTTTCGAGGTTGTTTCAAATTTTGATTCTTAACTTTTCCCGATGTGAACCGATTTTGCCCATTTTTAGTACCAAACAACTTAGGAAAACGAAGAACATTTTGGGTGAATTTAGTGTTTTACGCAGACAGACGGACATAGCTAGATCGACTCAGAATTTGATAAGGACCCAGAATATATATACTTTGTTGGGTCTCAGATGAATATTTCTTGGTGTTACACACGGAATGACAATGTTATATATACCCTCTATCACCACTGATGGTGGTAGAGGGTATAAAAACAAAAGTAAGGACTTACCGTCCTTACTTTTGTTTTTAAATTTTAAAATTTTAATTTTCAAATGCGAATATCTCCGATACTATAAGACTATATATCTCCTAAGCTACGGCGGCCTTCTTTATAGTGCTCGATGGAGATTCTATACACGATTTTTTTTTAAATCGCAACTCAAATGAAGAAATAGGATCGTTTTCAAAATTTAACATAGACGAGGTGTCCTAATTTGAGGACCCCCCACCGTGCCCCTGGTTGGCATATAAGGTCCAAAATCTAAACTCGACAACACCTCCTCTTTGTACATACCAAATTTCATTAAAATCGGATTAACCGTTTAGAAGTAACCGAATTATTTCCCACTTTTTTCCCTATACCACTGTGTGTCCGTACGTCTGTCCGTCCATGTAAACTTTGTAATCAAACTACAGGCCGCAGTTTTGAAGATAATTTTATGAAATTTGGTACATGATCCAGGTACGAACCCTTTTGAAAATGGTTAAGATCGGTCCACTATTTCACCTAGCCCCCATACAACTGTAAACCTGAATATGGCTTGTAAACATTATAATCAAACTACAGGTCTCAATTTTGGAGATAATTCAATGAAATTTGGCACATGATCTTTTATAGTACTGTAGACGTAGCCTATTGAAAATAGTTAACATCGGGTCCATTATTTCACCTAGGCCCCATAGAACTGAACCCGCCAAATAGGACTTTTAAGTTCATAATTATGTTTAATATACTCGTATCTCGACAAAAAGCTGCAAAACTAGTCTTGATAACCCCGATGAACTTTATAATTATAGGGCCTCATTTGACCCTAGCCCCCCTAAAAAGCCCCCATCAAAATTTTACTTTAATATCAACAGTTTATTTAAACACTAAATGGCTTAAGTATATCTGAGGAAAGGTAGAATTCAACTTAAATGCTTTATTATGAAAACTAAATCACATTATATTCATATACTGGTGTAGGGTATTATATGGTCTTTCTCGCCCGACTATAACTTGTTACTTGTTATGTTTAAAAATGTCCGTTAAACGGAGAAAAACTTCGTTAATATTTTGTATTATTTATGTAAAAAATCTGAAAATATCAAGCATTTTGTAAACAAATATAATTTTATTTAAATAATGGCATAATTGGTATGTATACAAATATGTTATTTAAGAAAAAAAAATTTTCTATAAAATGTTAACATATTTAAATACAAATATGTTATTTAAGAGAAATATTTTTTTCTACTAAATGTTAACATATTACACAACATTGTTTTATATTTTATATTAAAATTGTGTAGATAACGTGATTAACTAACAAGTAAGAGTGCTATATTCGGCTGTGCCGAATCTTATATACCCTTCACCATAGTGTATTTTAAACATAATTGATCTTACAGTCTAGTTAATAAAAACATTAAAAAAATTTGAGTCTATTTAAGCCGAATGATTCGGCGGCGGCTCAAGCAACTAAATATAGTTCGGCGGCGGTTATGCTCCGACTCGAAGCCGGTCGACTTCGACCTCTGATTCATTGCTGGTAAACATTGAAGAGACGTAGATTTTGTTTTTGTTTATCGTAAAAAAAATTGTTTTAAAAAGCACTTGGAAAAATTTTGTGTTAGTTTTTAATTTCAAACTTACATTATTCGCATAAAAATTATTGTACAATAACTCACAATCTACTCTCATATAATTGAAAACGTTTTAAATACTTTTTCCTATTCATTAAAAAATATATTTGCAAAACAAAAGGGAAAATTATTTTATTTTAACAAAAAATGCAAATCATATTTTTTTTGCTGTGTATTTTTTGTATGTTTGGATTCCAAACATACAAAAAATACACAGCATGTCTTATAGAATTATTGAAGATTCGGATCTCGCCGATATCTGGGGTCCTCTAAAAACTGATTTCAACAGACAGACAGACGGACAGACAGACGGACATGGCTAAATCGACTCCGCTATCTATAAGGATCCAGAATATATATACTTTATAGGGTCGGAAAATTATATTATAGAAATTACAAACGGAATGACAAACTTATATATACCTTTCTCACGAAGGTGAAGGGTATAAAAAGAATCTTTTTCGGAACACTTAATGTTAAGAAACGCATATGAAGTATTAATCCGGCTGGCGGCAACTGACTTCTACGTTATGGCTTAATTTTGAAATCTATTAAATGTTAACATATTAAACAACATTGTTTTATATACATATACACTATGTGGATAAAGAGATTAACTAAAAAATGTCTGTTCCGGAACGCTTTATATAAAAAACCCATATGACGTATTTACCCGTCCGGCTGCTGCTACATTATGGCCAAATATTGAAAATTACTCCGCCGGAGTAGGTTCATCCATTTGCAAATAATATTCATCCATTCTTAATATAATATTTTCATGAATATGTACTTTTTTATGTTTATTTTTCACAAAAAATAAGTTTTACTTAACTTCAGGCACTCCCTTACATTTTTAATATCTTTATCTCTATTTTTTAATTAATTAAAATTTTCATCAAATGAATTCGCCGTACTTATGGTTTTTGACATCTACGTAAACCAAATGCAAAAACAAACAAGTATGAATGTATAGTCGGGCGTAGCCGACCATATGATACCCTATACCAGACAGTATGTATGTTAAAAATGGGGATTATTTAAAAAAATAAAGCATTTGGTTTGTTTTTTTAACTTTATTTCGGAATATTTTTACTTTTACTTGCAAAAAAAGAGATTTTTTTAAGAGGGCTCAAAGGGGAATAGGCCAAAATATGGCCCTATCCTTAAAAATGTTGGTAGGGGGAGTTAAGTCTTCTTCAATATTATTTATGTAGAATTTAAAAGTGTTATTAGTGTTTGTAAGTGAATTTTGATCTTTAAGTCATTTTCTGAAGGGGAGTTTGTATGAGGGATAGGGTCAAATGAAGCCCGATCATTACAAAAATCGGTAATGTCATTTAAAGTTCTATAAAACTAAGTTTTGTCGACTTTTGTTAACATAATAGATCATTTAAATTAATTATAAGCCAAAAGGCCCTATTTGGGGGGTACGGTTGTATGGGGGCTAGTCGAAATAATAGACCGATTTTTCAATATGCTTCGTCCTTGGGCCAAAAGAAGCGTGTGTGCCAAATTTCATCCAATTATCTTGAAAATTGCGACCTGTACCTTGCGCACAAGGTTTACATGGACAGCCAGCCAGACGGACGGAAGAAAATGATTCTAAGCCGATTGGTATACTTTAAGGTGGGTATAGAACGAATATTTTTGTATGTTACAAACATCAGCACAAACCCAATATACCCTCCCCACTAAAGTGGTGTAGGGTATAACAAGTAAGAAGTTATAAGTAGTACCCCATACCTGGGGTACTATATAATATAATGCGATTTCATAATAAAGCATTAAGGTTGAATTGTACCTTGCCCCATTTACTGTTTAATAAAACTGTGGATATTAAAGTAAAATTTTGATGGGGGCTTTTAAGAGGGGCTAGGGTCAAATGAGGCCCTATAATTATAAAGTTCATCGGGGTCATCAAGACTAGTTTTGCAGCATTTTGTCGATATACGAGTATATTAAACATAATGAATATATGTATATGAATATAATGAGACTAAGTTTTCATAATAAAACATTTAAGTTGAATTGTACCTTGCCCCATTTACTGTTTAATAAAACTGTGGATGTTAAAGTAAAATTTTTATGGGCGCTTTTAAGAGGGGCTAGGGTCAAATAAGGCCTTTTAATTATAAAGTTCATCGGGGTCATCAAGACTAGTTTTGCAGCATTTTGTCAAGATACGAGTATATTCAACATAATTATGAACTTAAAGGCCCTATTTGTCGGGTTCAGTTCTATGGGGCCTAGGCGAAATAATGGGCCGATGTTAACTATTTTCAATAGGCTTCGTCTACAGTACTATAAAAGATCATGTGCCAAATTTCATTGAATTATCTCCAAAATTGCGACCTGTAGTTTGATTACAAGGTTTACAAGATCTATTCGGGGGTTCAGTTGTATTGGGGCTAGGTGAAATAATGGACCGATGCACAGTGGTATAGGACAAAAAAAGAGGGAAATAATTCGGTAACTTCTAAATGGTTAATCCGATTTTAATGAAATTTTTTATGCACAACGAGGAGGTTTTGTCGAGTTTTGGTTTTGAATTTGGACCTTATAGGCCAACCAGGGGCCCGGCGGGGGTCCTCAAATTAGGACACCTCGGCTATGTTAAATTTTTAAAACGATCCTTTTTCTTCATTTGAGTTCCGATTTAAAAAAATCCTCATCGAACACTATAAAAAATGTCGTCGTAGGAGTAAATTATCTCTTATAGTTTAGGAGATATTCGCATTTGAAAATTAAAATTATTACCGTCCTTACTTTTTGATAATAGCGGGTCCAAATATAACCGATTTTCGCCATTGTTTATATATCAAGCAGTGAAAGAATAATGTAAAAATCTTGACTGAGTCTAAAGTTATAAGCATTTTAATTTAAAAAATTAAAAAAGGCGATTTTTTTGGGAAAAAAGAATCTTTTTCTTTTTAAGTTATCTAAAAAGTTTCTAAAAAGATGTAAATAGAATTTATACTTTTTGGAAAGCTGACTTTACATTAAATACGATAAATGAAACAAAATCTAAAAATTTTTTATACCGAGGGGACCAGGTCCATCCAAAAAAACCCTATTTTTTATGGGTAATTCAATTTTGAGCAAAAATTCTCAAATCGCATAGTCGATATCAAATTATAGTGACCTGTTTTATATGACCCAATATGTTCTTAATCATTTTGCAACGGGTTTCGATAACCCCGCCCCTGGTATGGATATAATAGGCAAAAAACCAAAAATCTCATTTTTGGGATTTTAAAAACTTTTTTGGGAATTCCGGGATTTCTAATAAGAAAATTTTAAATTTTTATTTAATTTTGGATTTTGAGTAAAAAATTATACCTAATTGTGAAATTTCATTAAAAAATATTCATAAATAAAATTTTTATTGCAATTTGAAAAATTTGTTTCTTCGCAAAAACTGAATAACAAACATTTTTTATCTTTTTTTTTTTTAAGTATTCCGCGAATTTTTTAATTTTTAAAAATTATATACAGTTTTGAAAAATTACCAAAAAAATTACAAAATTTCCGTTCCATTGATATATAACATGCCTACATAATGTTTTTTAAGTGACAAATTAATTAGGGAAAACTCAACATCGTTTAGAAAATTTACCTAGTACTATTATTTTCATCAATATGTGTAACAAATTTAAGAGTTAACCTTATGGATATTTTTCATAGTGCTCGATGAGGAGATTCTATATATAGCCGAGGTGTCCTAATTTGAGCACCTCCAGCCGGTCCCCTGGTTGGCCTATAAGGTCCAAATTCAAAACTTAAACTTGGCAACACCTCCTCTTTGTGCATACCAAAAAAATTAAAATTAAAATCGGATTAACCGTTTAGAAGTTACCGAATTATTTCCCTCTTTTTTTTTGTCCTATACCACTGTGCGATGTTAATCATTTTCAATAGCCTTCGGCTACGATATAATAGAATATCATTTTACAAATTTCATTCACTTATCTCCAAAATTGCGACTTGTAGTTTGATTACAATGTTTACAAGCCATATTCAGGGGTACAGTTGTATGGGGGCTAGGTGATATAATGGACCGATCTTAACCATTTTCAATAGGGTTCGTCGGCTAAATCGACTCAGAAAATGATTCTGAGCCGATTGGTATACTTTAAGGTGGGTATAGGACCAATATTATTGTGCGTCACAAACATCAGCACAAATCTATTACATACATAATACAGTTCTGCAACAAATACATGTAAAATGTTGTTGTTGCAGATCTGCCACTTCCTTATCTGAATTCGCTTTGCTGTTGGCTGCATTGAGTTATGTATTTTGTTTTGGTTTTCTCTTTATACCCTACACCACTTTAGTGGGGAGGGTATATTGGGTTTCTGCTGATGTTTGTAACGTACAATAATAAACTGAACCCGCCACATAGGACTTTTAATTTCATAATTATGTTTAATATACTCGTATCTCGACAAAAAGCTGCAAAACCAAGTTCTATACTAGTCTTGATGACCGCCATGGACTTTATTATTATAGGGCCTCATTTGACCCTAGCCCCTCTAAAAAGCCCCCATCAAAATTTTACTTTAATATCCACAGTTTTATTAAACAGTAAATGGCTTTAGCAAGGTACAATTCAACTTAAATGCTTTATTATGAAAACTAAATCACATTTTATTCGTTTACAGGTGTAGGCTATTATATGGTCGGCCTCGCCCGACTATAACTTCTTACTTGTTGTGAATTATCTTCATTCAATTCAATCAATTCAATCCTCAAATGTACATTGGTACATCAATGACCGATCCATTTTGTACAATTTGAAATTCATTTTACTGAAATAATCTAAAATTGTACTTTTGACATAAAGTTTAAAGGTAGGAAGTCCATCGATAAATTCTGAAGAGGAAAAATATAATTTTTGTTCATATTCTCTCATATTGTTTATAAAGCTGAAAAAATTACAACAATCCAAGCAGAGTAATAGTTTTCCACAATTATTTATTATTTATTTGAGACTTATTTTATCCGATTTTAAATTATTAATAAAAATAATTTAAGGGTCTTTAGGTGCTATTTTGTTTCTTAGTCTTTATATTTGTAATTCTCGATTTTGTGGTTTTGTTAAAATAGTATTATAGTACATAAAGCAGTCCTTAAAATATTTGTATTAGTTGTAAAAACTTAACACAGAGAAATATTTTTCACATTTTTAGTCCATATATTCCTAATTTATAGTGCATATTATAAGCGTATATTTTTAAATTTTTAGTGCATGAAAATCCTTGCCCTGCTCATGACACCTGTCTTTCTCCAACGTGACTACTAAGGCAAGATATTAGATAGCTCGAGTACTTGAGCGAGGTGCTAGTACATGGACCAGAATATCCATGTACAAAAATTGTAACCTGCATGTAAGATACACAAAGGGGGAGTGGTGAGTTGTTTAGTTTTTACTCACCCAGTGGTTGAAAAAATACAAGCGTGAAATAGGGCTACAGCTTAGTACTCACGTAAAGCACTTCAATTTTATACACACAGACAGACGGAAGTCGCTAAATCGACTCCTCCATCTCCAAGGATCCAGATTGTATATACTTTACATTTTCGGAAAATTATATTATAGAAATTACAAATATATAACCTCTTCACGAAGGAGGCCAAATACTGGTTATACCTATGTGTACAAAAGCATTTATCGATATCATAAGTGGTTAAGGATTTAGCAAAAGTACCTATGTGATTTCCATATATTCAGTGCTCCCACAAAAAGTGTTATGTTTCAAGTTATATTGATAGAAATCATAAATCCGCCAAAATAATAAAATATAATACCGTAATTAATGGATCATCACCTGCCTTTTAGTGCACTCATCAACTTCAAATCACTTCATGGTTCGATTCAATCTCGTCCGTCCTTCCGTTAATATTTTTATGAAACTTTTTATTTACCCCCTCATTTCGTTAACGTTAAAAAAATGTATGAAAAATACTAGGAAATTTTTGAAAATTTTAATTCTTTCCATACAAATTTTTTGGAACGTTTGTCGTTTCGTTTTATAAAATGAGGCCCTTTAAGTACTTGAGGTACTT